>NC_057862.1:504476594-504541594 GCF_019393635.1 Dromiciops gliroides
GGGAGGAGCATACATGAGCAGTATAGCTAAAATCTTTTCTACTGTTTTTTTTTTAATGTTGAGTACATAGAGAAGAAAAAGGACAAGTGAACGAATTACTCCAAATAAGAATAAAAATAGGAATAGTAACTATTAAAGAGTGGTTTAAGGTTTAAAAGGTGCTTTACATATACTATCTTATTTTATTCTCACAACAAAGATAAATTTATTTATTGTCTAACGCTTAAAATCAACTTACTAACTCCCTTAACTTATTTTATTAAAGGTGATTTTTCTCATAAGTTTCTACAGGATTTCAAATTCCATACCTCCAAATTTTCTGAAAAAAATAGTTTGTCATTAACTAAATTAAAAACTCTTGATAAGCTGAGGCATGGTGTAACAAAACATACCTGGACAGATATTGCTTCTAACTTCTTTAATAATATACCCATGATTCAATACCATTTCAAGTATGCTCAATATTTATTTTATTTTTTAAATTTTTTTCCCAGTAAGTGGGAAACATCGGAGGTCACATTTCAATTTGGGTCCTCCTGAATCCAGGGCCAGTGCTTTATGTGCTTCACCACCTAGCTGCCCCAACCTCAATATTTCAAAAGCAGCAAAGATTTTACATAAAAATTGAGAGATAGTCAAGTGGTTTTAAATTAAGTTTACCTGAGAACATTATTTTTTTGTAAAGTTAAAAAACATGTTAATTTGAGATGATAGTTTAATATTTTTTAAAAATATATAATTACATTAGAGTACCTTCTGTGTGATTTCTTGCCTTGCTCTTTTCCCCAGATAAGTGTTATATTGAGCTATATAGACCTACAGGAAAAAAGAGGTGTTTCCTTCAGTCCCAGTAATGAGGTGGCAATCATATTAGGAAGAAGCAGCAGAGAACAAAGAGACAGATGACAATTATTAAGGCTGAGTTTTTAAAATGTTTGAAAAAAACACACAAACAACTCTGATTTAGGTCCTCGACAACTTGGGCATAAGTGGTTCTATTTTTCCACAATGATTTCATGTCACAATACTTCCTCTACTCATTCTTTGCTTAAGAAAAACTGGGCCTTTATTTCTTTATTTCCTTTTCTTTGTTTTTTTTTGTTTGTTTTTTTTTTTTGTTTGTTTTTTGTTGTTTTTTTTTTGGTGAGGCAATCGGGGTTAATTACTTGCCCAGGGTCACATAGCTAGTAAGTGTCAAGTGTCTGAGGCCGGATTTGAATTCAGGTCCTCCTGACTCCAGGGCTGGTGCTCTATCCATTGCTCCATCTAGCTGCTCCCAAACTGGGATTTTCACTAACACTCAAAGGGTCCCTTTCCTTTTGTGGCTCTGTATCTTTATTCATGTCATCCCCTTCATCTAGGATCTCTACTCCCCAGTACCTACCTTCTAAAATGCTTGCAATCATTCTAGGCAAAATTCAAATGCCAGATTTAGCCTGAAATCTTTCCTGATCCCTAACAGCCTGAAATCATCCTCCTGTGAAATCTAAGCAATTGAATTCTTTCCCTTTTTATATATTTGGTACCTCCTATTTTGAATTACCATTAAGGAAATTCATGATCAACTTTGATAGACTTTACACCCCAAGGTGTATGTATATGAGTCTCAATTGAAATAAAGTATGTCAGGGGCAGCTAGATGGCACAGTGGATAAAGCACTGGCCCTGGATTCAAGGGGACTTGAGTTCAAATCTGACCTCAGACACTTGACACTTACTAGTTGTGTGACCCTGGGCAAGTCACTTAACCATCATTGCCCTGCAAAAAAAGAAATGAAACAAAGTATGTCATGCATTTTGCCCATTTTAAGGTGCTTTATAAAAAGAACAAAATCATATATCTAGAGTTGGAAGGAATGAGAGAAACCATCCTGTCCATATTCCTCATTTTACTTATGAGTAAGAGCAAGAGAATGAAAATTATTTTGCCCAAGATCACCCAGGTAGGAAGAAAAAAAAATGATTTGAATCCAGGTACTCATACTCCAGGGCCAGTGAACTTTTACTGCACAACTTTATTCTGCCCCATTTATTATTGTTATTATTATAAATCATTATTAACCAGTTTTTATAATCTCTCTACTACTTTACAAAGTGTCTTTGTACATAGGCAACTGAATTTTTAACTTAAAAATCAAAAGGAATTCAATAAATAAATATAGTTTCAAACTTCTTTATTTCAAAAAAGGAAAAAAAGTCTGCTAACTTTATGTTGCAGAAACCATGAAAAGCTTGTTACACATTCAGACACATTAATGAGGGCATGTGGTAATGTGTGCATTATGATGTCAATGGGAAATAAAGATTCACTGCACTTAACAACTCCCCCTCAAATGTAAGTGAAAGAAACCATCAAAACTGAGGAGTCACATTCTAGAAAAGGTTTCCATGCAATCAAGGACACTTAAAGTCTAAAAAGTTCACCAACATACAGAATTTAAAAGAAAAAAAATGTTCAAAAGTAAACTATACTTTGAGAACAAACTATCATAGTGAAAGTTTTGATGAGACTAAGAGGGCTAGAGAGAACTCCAGATCTGAAATGCTTACCCAAATAGGACAAGACAGATATAGGCTATATATGTTGATGAGATTAGCCTCTAGTGACCTAGAGAAGTAATAATCACATAATCATTAAATCTATCTGATGTTGGGTTTATTCCTCTGTTGATTTCAGTTAGCAATGAAGTTGAGAAAAATATTTTAATTAGAAGGGTAAGGAAAGATCAGGTTTAATAGCAGTTCATGTGAAAAAGTGGACTGGATGATTTCTGTTCTATGTAATCACCTTGAATTAATTTTGTGTATATTTTATATTGGATTCCTCATTTTCCCTCACCCCACATACCCAACCAGTTGTCAAACCTTATCATTTCTATCTATGGAGCATCTCTCCTTCATCTACTCTCCTCATCTACTCCCATAACCTAAGTTCAGTTGCTTCTTTCCTCTCACCAGAATATTGCAATTGCCTTTTAATAGCTCTCTACCTAAAATCTTTTGTCCATACAATCCTTCCTCCACTTATTTTCTTTTTTGCCAATAAATTGTATTCTTTATTTTGCTGTTCAAAAAAATGTACCATACTCAAAGAGTAGGGTATTGCTACTGTACACAAGCATTTGCTATTTATTCCTTATCATTTAATTTTCTATTTAGGGAAATAACTTTGAAATCTTTAGAACATGGAATGTAGAACTTAAAATATTTTAAAAGTATTTTATTCTTCCTATTATACGTAAAGATAATTTTATCATCTATTTTTAATTGAGTTCTAAAATTTCTCCCTCCTTTTATTGCCCCTCCCAAAGAAGCCATTATTGGAATTGAAGCCATTATAAGAAAAGATCAGTCAGTCCTTTGCTTTCTGGCTCCATTCACCATTTTTGTGATTTTCCAGATCACTCCACTGTCTAGTAATATTCAGCAATATTCAACTTGTCAGCCACAGAAAATGATTTTCCTAAAGCAAGGTCTTATTATGTTACTCCATAGTCAATAAACTCCAGTAACTCCCTATTTCCTCCAGGGTAAAAAAAATTATATATTTGCATTAAAAATTCTTCATAACCTATTCTTCAATTCAGTAACACTAACTTCTTGGACATTCTTTCGTCAAGACACTATCTCTTGCTCAGAGCATTCTTTTTTTCTGGCTGTACTCCTTGACTGGATTGCTTTCTCTCTCTTCTACTCTGACTACTGACCTCCCTGACTTCCTTTAAGTTCCAAATAAAATCCTGCTTGTTACTATGTCCTACCCTATTCTTTTAATTCTCATGTTTCCCCTCTGTGATATCTCCTATTTATCCTCTATATAGTTTAATTCAAATATAGTTGTTTGTATGTTGTCTCTTTAATTATAATGTAAGCTCTTTAAGGGCAGAGACTGTCCTTTGCATTTTTTAAAAAAATCTCTAGTACTTATCACAGTGCTTGGCACATAGTAGGCATTTAATAAATCTTTATTTATTGATTGAATGAACAGCAAAAAGTTAGGAGACATTCATTTCCAAATAAGAAAAGGTGAAGAATTTTGGTTCACACACATACATGAAGACAGTCTACTGGAGAATAGAGAATCTGCAGTAGAAGCATAGAGATAGAAGACAGTAGAAGACAACTCTATGACTAGGAAATCACAAATCTTTTAAAAGTTATGTGACATATAATATGTAATGGCATATTCTTTTGGAATATTCCATGATGGATTTCAGTTGTTAATCTCATCAGTTTCCCTGGTTTCAATTATTATCAAAGTAACTAATTCTCAGATCTACTTATCCAGTCCTAATCTGTCTCCTGACCTTGAGTCTCACATCTCCAACTTCCTACTATATATCTCAAACTGGAGGGCATGTAGGCATCTTAAACTCAACATGTCCAAAACTAAACTGATCATTCTCCTCAAATGCTCCACTCTACCAACTTTTCCTACTTTTGTTGAGGGTACCAGCATCCTCTTAGTCACAAAGGCTCACAACAACATAGGTGCCATTCTCTATCCTTTACTGTTTTTCTACATTTAGCTCATATTCAATCAATTATAAAGTCCTGTCATTTCTATCTTTTTTAACATCACTTTTCTTTCTTCAGACTCTGCAAACACCTCTGTGTAGGTGCTCATCACCTCACAACTTGCCTATTGCAAAAGCCTTAAGATTGGTCTCTCTCAAATCTCTACACCCCAATCCTTCATCCACTCAGCTGCCAAATTGAACTTCCTAAAGCACACTCTAACTTGTATCACTCCAAATCCCATAAAAACAAATTTCAGTAGCTCCTTATCACTGCCTGGGTCAAATATAAAATACCATCTTTTGTTTTAAAGCTCTTCATAACCTGTACTCTTCCTACATTTTCAGTCATCTAACTTCTTATTCCCGTCTCCAGTTACACCTCCATCCAGTGATATTGGCCTCATTGCTACTCTTCCCACAAAGGACTCTCTCTCTCTTGACTCTGGACATTTTTAATGGCTGTCTTGCCATACCTGGAAAACTCTCCTTCCTCATCTCTGACTCATACTCATACTGTGACTGTTTTATTTCTGGTTTCTATTCATTTTATTTTACTTCAATATCTGTAGTACCCACTTTGCAAGGCTGAGATGAGGATCAAGGGAGATAATGAATGTGAAATAATTTGCAAATCTAAAATAACAATATACAGGTTACCTAATTCTATTATTGAAGTAACATGAAACCACTGAATACATTAGAAAAAAAGAAGAAAAAAGCTTTGGGTCACTGAATAGAACTAACTTCTTTTGGAAGTATAAATGCTTTCTTTATTTGGATGAATTCATTACACAGTAAAAAATTATTTGGGAATTTGAACAGGCTGGAAAATTGTATTTTTCTTCCTCAGACTATGACTAAATAGGAATAGAAAGATGAAGACTGAGTTAACTACATTTCTGGTATCTTTTGTAACAATTGAAGTGACGCCATCTAAAACTCTGCCAAGAGGAGAAGGAGTCTGAGGGCATGCCATGTGGCTTTTCCTTGGCGTCAGGAAGTGACATTTGCTCATGGGTACTGTCTATCAAAGCTACCAGCCAAACCTAACAAAAAAGGATTTTTTTGTTTCTGTTGCTTTTTTGTTTAAAAACGCAATTTTATATGTATGAATAAAATTCACATTCAAATATACATATGACTTTTGGCTAGGAGCCAAAGAACAATATACAGAATGAATAATGCTTCCTTTTTCCGTGAACAAAGAAATTTAAATATCTCTTGGTCTAAAAGAAATTTGTTGTCCTCCTGAGAAGCACAGCAGAACATACCCCAAACATGTAGGATTAAACTGTTAGCTGAAATAATTAAAGTAAGATAATAATAAATTAAAGTAAGAATTCCAAAAGTATGTATACCAATTAGCTTTGCTGGTAGCTGCATTTAGTGTCTTGATGTAAATGAAAACTTACCTTGAAAAACAAAACAAAATTAATTATAACCCAAAATATACAAGAAGTTTCATTTTCAAAAGACATATGGGAAATATAGGTTTTAAAGAATACATGTCATATATAAAAAAGGATACATCTTTTGCAGTAACAGTTTCTTAAATTGTGTCTTCCTAATTTTAAATCAAATCAACCCAATATAATCATAGCACCTGGATTGTAACGCGCAATCTCTAACTTTACGACCATGATTGGCTGAAAGGGGTTTGCAATTTCTTCTTTTCATTCAAAAGACTATCATCCATCCATCCATCCATACATCCATCTTTGAAATTCAATCAATGCCTCCAATATAAATCACCACATTCTGGGGGCAGCTAGGTGGCATGGTGGATAGAGCACCAGCCCTGGATTCACGAGGATCTGAGTTCAAATCTGGCCTCAGACACTTGACACTTACCAGCTGTGTGACCCTGGGCAAGTCACATAACCCCCATTGCCCCCCCCCAAAAAACAACTATATAAATCACCACATTCTATTGTATTCTATTGTTTTATTGTATTATTCTCACCACCCTACTTATATTGCCATTTCCCACCTCTGCCCCCAAAATTCATTAATATGTAATAGCTTCCCATTTCTGAAGATTTTCAAAAAGAGTCTGGATTACAACTTGTTAAGAAAGTTATAGCAGAAGGAGAATGGTGTTCTTGTTCATACATGGGTTGAACAAAAAAGCCCCTGACATCCCTTATAAATTTCTTTGCTTGAAGTTCAATATAAATCAACAATGTGATACATATGACGTCACTAAAATCTATTGCAAAATTAGGCTGAATTAACAAAGATCTCTCATAGATGAGTACATTCCTCTTCACAATACTGGACAGATCACAACTAACATATTATATTTAGTTAATGAAGCCATATTTTAAGGACAAAAAAAAAATCTTCAAAAGAGGGCAGGGGAACTTAAAACCATTCCAAATGAGGAAGTAGTGAAGGAACTGGGGAGGAACAAAGGCTGAAAAATGAAGATAAAATTCTTTGGGTTGGGGAAGGTTATCCCTAGCTTGAAATATTTAAAGGGTTGTCATCAAAATATGAGACGTAGGAACAGAAATAGAACAAATGGGTGAAAGTTACCAAATAAAAGAACCAAAAACAAATTTTAGTCTATCATGAAAAATTCTTTGAATATTTAGTGCTCTATGAAAACAAGATAGGCTTTTTCATGAGTTAAAGAATTCCTGTTCACTGGAGGTATTTGATTAAGAGTTTGACTGAAAAGGGGGGCTGGGCCAAGATGGCAGAGAGTAGCCAGCAATTCGCCTGAGCTCTCCTTCTATTCCCTCAAAAAGAACATTAAATCAAACATTAAATTTGGAAAAATAGGTGAAGAAGGAGTTATACCATATTCATTTTATGACACAAATATGGTGGTGATACCAAAACCAGGCACAGCAAAAACGGAGAAAGAAAATTATAGACCAATTTCCCTAATGAATATGGATACTAACATCTTAAATAAAATATTAGCAAGGAGATTACAGCAAGTGATCACCAGGATAATACATTATGACCAGGTGGGATTTATACCGGGAATGCAGGGCTGGTTCAACTTTAGGAAAATCATTACCATAATCAACCACACAAAAACAAAACACTTTTCATACAAATCAAATAAGATCTAAATAATTGGAAAGATACCAATTTGCTCATGGATAGGCTGAGCTAATATAATAAAAATGACAATTCTACCTAAATTAATTTACTTATTCAGTTCCATACCAATCAGATTACCTAAAAATTATTTTATAGAGCTAGAAAAAATAATGACACAATACATCTGGAACGACAAAAAGTCAAGAATATCAAAGGAAATAATGAAAAAATGCACAGGAAGGTGGGTTAGCTGTACCAAATCTGAAGGTCTACTATAAAGTGGCAGTCATCAAAACTATCTGGTACTGGCTAAGAAATAGACAGGAGGATCAATGGAATAGGCTAGGCACAGGAGACACATTAGTAAATGACTTTAGTAATGTATAGTGTGATAAATCCAAAGACTCCAGCTTCTGGGATAGGAATTCAGTATTTGACAAAAACTGCCGGGAAAATTGGAAGATAGTATGGCAAAAATTAGGCACGGACCAACATCTTATGCCCTATACTAAAATAAGGTCAAAATGGGTACATGATTTAGATATAAGAGGTTATGCCATAGGTAAAATAGGAGAAGAAGGAATAGTCTACCTTTCAGATCTTTGGAAAGTAGAACAGTTTATGACCAAACAAGAGATAGAGAATATCATAAAATGCAAAATGGATGATTTTGATTACATTAAATTAAAAAGGTTTTGTACAAACAGAAGCAATGCATCCAAAATTATAAGGGATGAAGAAATCTGGGAAATAATTTTTATGGCCAGTACTTCTGATAAAGGCCTCATTTCTAAAATATATAGGGAACTAAATCAAATTTATAAGAATCCAAGTCATTCTCCAATTGAAAAATGGTCAAAGGATAGGAACAGGGAGTTTTCTGATGAAGAAATCAAAGCTATCTATTGCCATATGAAAAATGCTCTAAATAACTATTGATAGAGAAATGCAAATTAAAACAACTGTGAGATACCACCTCACACCTATCAAATTGGCTAATATCACAAAAAAGGAAAATAATAAATATTGGAGAAGCTGTGGAAAAATTGGAAAACTAATGCATTGTTGGAGGAGCTGTGAACTGATCCACCCACTCTGGAGAGCAATTTGGAATTATACCCAAAGGGCTATAAAGCAATTCCACTTTTGAGTCTTTTTCCCAAGGAGATCATGAAAAAGGGAAAAGGACCCACATGTACAAAAATATTTTTAGCTGCTCTTTTTGTGGTGGCAAGGAATTGGAAATTGAGGGGATGCCCATCAATTGGGGAATGGCTGAACAAGTTATGGTATATGAATGTAATGGAATTCTATTGTGCTGTAAGAAATGATAAACAGGAGGAGTTCAGAGAAACCTGGAAGGACTTTTATGAACTGATGATGAGTAAGATGAGCAGAACCAGAACAACATTATACACAGTATCATCAACATTATGTGTTGATCAACTGTGATAGACTAGATTCTTCTCACCAATGCAATGGTACAAGAAAGTTCCAAAGGACTCATGATGGAAAAGGCTCTCCAAATCTAGAAAATAAGGAACTGTGGAATATGGATGCTGAATGGACCATATTATTTCTTTTGGTTTTGGTGCTGTTGTTTTTCTTTTTTGAGGTTTTTCCTTTTTGCTCTGATTCTTCTCTTATAACATGACTAATGCAGAAATAAGTTTGTTAATATATATATATATATATATATATATATATATATATATATATATATATACACATGACCTATATCAGATTACCTGCTGTCTAGGGGATGGGGGTGGGAGGGGAGGGACCGAGAAATATTTGAAATTGGAAATGTTATCTAAAAAAATGTTGAAAACTAAAATAAATAAATTAATTAGTTAAACAAAAAAGAATGCTTGTAACGACTAGTGAATTGTCTTACCAAAATTCTTATTAATCTATGCCCTGCTTATTTTGTACTCCAAGGCCAAACTTGCCTGCCATTCCAATTATCTTTTGATTTCCTACTTTAGCCTTGATAAATGTATCTTTTCTTTTTTCTTTTTTTTTTTGGTATTATTTCTAGAAGATGTTGTACATTTTCATAGAACTAAACAACTTTGGTCTCTTTGACATCATTAGTTGGAGCATAGATTTTATATTGCTGTGATGTTGAACTGTTTTCTTTGGATTTGAATAGATATCATTTGGTCATTATACTCCCATAATGCTTTTCTCATACTTTTATTGACTATGAGGACTATTCCATTTTTCCTAAGGGATTCTTGTCCCAAATTGTAGATAGAGTGATTGTCTGAATTAAATTCACTCCTTCTTATCCATTTAAGTTCACTGATACCAAAGATGTCAATGTTTAATCTTTCTATCACTTATTTGACCACATCCACATTACCTTGGTTCATAATTTTATATCCCTGGTTCCTATACAATATTGATCTTTACAACATCAGACTTTCCTTTCATAACCAGAAACACCTACAGTTGTTTCCTTTCAGCTTTAGCCTAGTCATTTCATTAGTACTGGAGCTACTTGTAATCATCCTCCACTCTTCCCCAGTAGGGTATCGGACACCTTCTGACCTAAGGGGCTCATTCATGTTCTTATTTCATCTTTTTTAAAAAATCATTTTGGTATTGTCCATGGGATGTTCATGACAAATTTAATGGAGAGATGTGCCATTTCTTTCTCCAGTGGAGCAGCTTTTGTCAGCACTATATACTACAACCTGTCTGTCTTGGGTAACCCTGGCACAGCATTGCTCATTGTTTCATTGAGATACACAATACCCTTTCCACAACAAAGCAGTGATCTGAGGGTAGTGGTGATGTCCCAGTTACTCCTGTTTTTAACCTCATATTTGACTCCTACTATTTTCTCTCTTCTTTTCCCTATTCAAACATTTAGGAAGTCCTTTTGTATCTTTCTCCTAAATAGTTCTTTCTCAGTCTCTTTTTATATTTCACCTAGACAAAGACAGGGGCTTTTCCTTCTAATCAATTTGAATTGCCAGATCAATATTTCTCATGAACAACTCACATCATATTACTGGAATCAATCTGTTGCTAAGCATTTATTAAGTGTACACTATGTTCCAGACAGTGTGTTAAGCTCTGTAAATACAAATTCAAGCAAAAACTCCAAAGAAACATTCCCTGGCTTCAAGGAGTTTACATTCAAATCCTACATTCTATGGAAGAAGATAACCCTAAAAAGGAAGCTAAATAGGGGACAAATGAGTAGAGAGAGTCTGGATTGTAGTTTAGAGAAGAAATGAACATACTGGCTTGGGCACTCTACTTAAATAGAAGTTCTTGAAGAAGCCATCCAAAGAGAGGAAGAAGGGTACAGAGAAGGAGAGGACTTGTAATTTGTGAATTCTGCAGCTGGTTGGGAGCTTCCACGCTGAAGATATTTCTAAGCTATGATGGAGGAAATCCTAAGTTCATACTGATGAGAACAGTTTAATTTATGCTTGGTTAACTCACCAAAATCTGCTAAACTCTAAATTCTAGATTAGTAAAATTATTGATAAAAATTCATATATTTGAAAATGATACTTAATATATAAATAACAATATCATAAAACAATAAGATAGTTCTTTTTTTCTTTGCAGTAAAGGTATTTTTTCCTTCTTTTGGGCTCAATGAGCACACTAAGGCAAATTATCTGTAATAGGATATTCATACCATTGGAGGATAATGATCCCAAATCTACCCCATCATCAGTTCAAATATCTGATATATGGAATGTCCAGTCACTTGCCTTTTGTGGACCTTCCCCAATTTTCTAGGCCTCCTTTAAAAACCTCACATAGTATGTAAGAGTACTCCATTTTAATTTCCATAAACAGGGCAAAAGTTCAAAGCATCACTTTCTTTTCTCTGGGAATCATCTATAATTTTAGGCAAGGAACTGTAAGATTTCGATGTCATGTGACCTTGGAAGAACTACTTGGAGTCAAAATGTAATTTTCCCATCAACGAAATTTGAATAGTAGATGCCTTTGCTACCCCGAAATTCAGCTGTGGAGAAAATGAGATGATAGCTATGAAAGGGCTTAGGAGAGCAAAATTCACTGTGAAAATGTAACGTAAACATTTAAGAATATTTGTCCATCTCAGGATTAGCCTGTGGTTTTGCTTTTACAATAGGTTTGGGGAATGTGGTGATATTCAGCATACAAGGAGTTCTATTGCAAGCCACAGAGCATTCAAAATGACAAGGAAAGGAAACTAGAATGAAAGAATAATAGAACTAGATACGATATCAGAGATCTTCTGGTCCAGGGATCCTTTGCCTGTAGTGAAGTTGTCGTTTTTAAAGTATTTTGATAACTGCATGTCAGCATAATTGGTTTTCTTTACAATTGTATGTTTTATTTCATATATAAAGCTTTCTGAGAAGTCCATAGACTACATGAGACTACCAAAGGAGCCGATGACAAACACAATGTTAAGAAGCTCTGCTCTAGTCCAAACCCTTCATTTTACAGGTAAGGCACCAGAGAGAGGCCCAGAAAACTGAAAGAGCTTTCTCAAAGTAATATAAATAGTATGTAGTAGAAACAACACTGAAAGTCAAGTACTCTGACTAAGAATCCATAGCTCTTTTCACTGCATCTTCCAGTTTGACCCTTTCATTGTATAGATTAAATAACTGAAATTGACTAGAAGAATCCATTCAATATGAGATCTTAAAAAAACACAGAAATGGAACTCTAGCCCTCTCCACGAGTAGAGATTGGATCTGAGTGTCTCTAATGACTAGGACCAGAGTTGTTTCCTACTGAGGGAGATAAAGGGAGTTGTAATCTTTTTCAAGTGCATTAAGGTAAGAGGATACTAGGCATCTTTTGAATACACTATTTATGAGTACATTAATTAAGGATGCATAGAGGAGTTGGCCAAAGTACTCTGGTATCAGAAACTTCTGTATAGGCTTATTATTTACCTCTCTAAAAAGGGATAAGATTGGAATAAATGACCTATATGGTTCCATCCTGATCTCACTATGTTCCTATTATTCCTGTGATGATTAAAAAGTTTGAGAGACATACGTTCTGGGTAATTTAATCATTTTGTTAATAAGGCCAGCAGGTTATTAAAAAAGGATGGCCATTTGTATATCTCTCAGACTAAGGGCCCCTAATGACAGTGAGGTCATACTTTATATGCCCTTTGAAGAGGAGGTGTTTCTAAAGGATGCCCAATCAACTCTGGTTAATCAAATGGGAGGTGGGCTATCTTGAGGTATGTGATTTAGTTAACTCAAATCCTGAAGAAGTAGAAAAGGGGAAAAACCTTGTTCCTAATTATTATTAGCTATTAAATATAAGAAATAGTCCTTTTTCAAATTTATTTAAGGACCTGAATAGGGGAGTTCATCCTGTATATTCATGTCTCCTTGTTTCCTGCTGCTTCCTCTGAACAGGGGACCCAGTGCAGCCAGACTATTCGATTAGAAATAATCATCCATCTATTTACCAAATGCAAATAGAAAAACATGTATTACTTTTCCATTTGGGAAAATATGTCATTTGTACACATGTTTCTAAATTCCCTTGGAACTGATAATGAAGTGGTCTTGGTTAGAGCTCTATTAATATTTATCCTTAAAAGGTATGCAATTGACCACCAACTAATGGGGTAGCTAGATGATACAATGGTTAAAGTGTCAAGCTTGGAGTCAGGAAGACCTATCTTCCTGAATTCAAATCTGGCCTCAAATATTTACAAGTTCCATGACCCTGGACGAGTCATTTAATTCTGGTTGCCTCAGTTTCCTTATCTGTAAAATGAGATGGAGAAGGAAATAGCAAATCACTACAATATCTTTGCCAAGAAAACCCTAAATTGGGTAATGAAGAGTTGGACGCAACTGAAAAATGACTAAACAACAATTGGTCACCATTGACTCTGTGCTGCTGAGAGATACGTGCATGGTCATTATCAGCCTGGATGGCCAAGCTGTAAAGGTAGCACTACCCCAACATAAAGGAAAAACTCTGGCTTGTCCACTCTGTCAAGGATAACATAAGGAATGTTGAAGATAACAAATTAATGGAGAAAAAGTGAACATGATATATATTTTTTTCATTTTGGAGGAGGGGAAAAAACTTAATGACAAAAGGCATTGTAGCATGAAATGCTTCCTTTCTTGACCCTGAATATGAAAAGAAATCAGATAGTCTTGGTCTTTAATAAACTGAGTAGATAAGTCTTTCTAGATTTTCTCTGATGGAAACATGATATATTAAAATGGGAGAGGCAATTACTCTATCAGAGGTAGGCTGGTTTCCTTTAGGTGATTTTTTTTTCTTCCCAGAAGTGGGACTGTGTCTGAGAATGAAAATAATTTATATATTTAGTAAGTCTGACAAAACCTGATCATTAGATGTTTTTTTTTTTTATTTTTAATCTTCAAAAAATTAGGTGATTGCTTTGGGAAGAAATTAATTAAGGCTCCAGAGAAAACAAATTAAAGATAACCCAAAATTGAACCCTTCATTAAAATTGTTCTTAATATTTTTGTTGTTGCTAGAAAATACAAATTAGTGGGTTAGAAAGGTCTGTACTGGGGCAGCTAGATGGCGCAGTGGATAGAGCACTGGCTCTGGAGTCAGGAGTACCTGAGTTCAAATGCGACCTCAGACACTTAACACTTACTAGCTGTGTGACCCTGGGCAAGTCACTTAACCCCAACTGCCTCGCTAAAAAAAAAATAAAGAAATTTAAAAAAGAAAACAAAAGAAAGGTCTGTATTAACCATAGCAAAATTTTCCTAAGACTACCATTTTCTTAAACAAAACTAGGTTTTCAATTAAAGAAGTACTCAGTATCATTGGTTAGTTCTTTCCACACATAAATAATGAAAATTTAATTAGCTCTACTATTCTATTTTAATTAAAGAAAGATGATCTTAGAAACCTAAATTATTTTGACTCCTCTTGACCTGGATTTAGGACTAACCAGACTTTGGTGGAACTGTTCATTTTTCCAGTAAGAAATTATTTTATTGCGACATTAGGAAAGTCATTAATCTCCATTATTCTCACTTTCCTCATCTGTAAAATGATGGAGTTGGTTCCCCATGTCCTCAGAGGTCTGGATCCAAACTCCTATGATGCTAAGTGCAACTGATACTGCATATTTGTGATATCTACCTCCCTGTTCACTGTCTTTTCCTCTCCATTTGAATAACTAATGGAAATAATATATCCATGCTAAGGTGATAGATGCTCTTCATAATCATTATCCCTTCTCTTCATTTTTTCTTAATTAGATTATTCCTTCAATAATATGTCCCTTGCCACTGAGATCTGCATTTTTCTCCACACCTTGCGGCTGTCCCCTTCTGTCCATTCTATGGACTCTTCTCTTTAAAACAATGAGAATTATAGAAAAAAAAAAGGTATAAGGGGAGCAAGTGTCATGTAAAAGGAAATGTTCCATTGTGTGGTAGTTAGCAAGCAAAAAGGAAATGTAGAGGAGCAGTGACAACAAATCCCTTCTAAACATAAGTAGTCTTACTTCTGCACGGAATCAGGAAAGCTGAGCAGTAGAGAAGTGATAAGACAAAGAAGTCTAAGTGGCAAATTTAGCCATAGATGATGCTGTATTTATGACACAAAGAGATGGACAGTATAGAGGAAAAAGCCATGGGAGCCATGGGGTTCTATCTTTAACTCTGGCAATAAATTTCTCTGTTTCATTGAAACTTAACACACAATCTGAGAGGTAGTACTCAGGAAGAGCATTCATGGTCCAAGAAAGGAAGGCATTGTTGTAACTTCTAAGGGCAAGAGATGGAATCCATGGAGAAGAAAGCTATGTGAACAAGTAGTTAGAATTCCTAAACCCAGTCTTCTGAAGTACAGAGTTTCTTCAACCCAGTCTTCTGGAGGTATGTCAAGATTTTCTGGACTGAGGATTCCCAGAAAGGGAAAATCAAAAAGAACTGAGCTAGGTTTGTTATTATTGCCCAGTTGTTTCACTTTGTGATCCTATTGGGGATTCCTTGGCAAAGATACTGCTGTGGTTTGCTATTTCCTTATCCAGATCATTTTACAGATGAGAAAACCGAGGCAGAGTTAAGTGATTTGCAATGAGTCAAACAGCTAGTAAGTCTCTGAAGTTAATTTGAACTCAGAAAGATGAATCATTTTTTATTTCAGGACCAGTATTCTATCCACCATGCCATCTAGTTTCCCACTGAGCTATGTTAGAGAAGAGCAAAAGTTAGAACTATCCTAACCCCATTATTACTGTGAATTACTTGGATAATTCAGTTTGGATGAGAAAGGGGTTTGGCTCTCTAGCAATGTCAAGTTTACCTCTTTCTGAGGATATTTCCAAGCCCTTAGGGTAGTACCATGAGGCAGTTTTCCTCTAAATTCCCAGTAGCAGCTAATGGTAGCAAGATGTAGTAGTAATGCTTCTCAAACACATGAAACTCTGAGACAATAAAGGAGGGGGCAGGAATAAGCATTTTTGTGGTGCTTACTATGCACCAGGAGCTGTGCTGTGCTATTATAAAGATTCTCTCACTTCAGCTTCACAACAATCTTGCAAGTTTGGTGCTATTATTATTCTCATTTTTTTCAGATGGGGAAACTGAGACAAAGAGAGTTCAAGAGACTTGCACTGGCTCTTATAGCTAGTATGTCGCTGAGGAAAGATTTGAACTCAGGTCTTCTTGACTCCAGGTCCAGAAGTTTATCCACTGGGCAACGTAATCAAAGTTTCCTGATTTTCTAAAATGTTGAGTTCCTGGTGATTTGGGGATCCAGCCTTCTATCCAAAAAAAGAGAAGTTACTTCTTGGGGAGAACTTCATCTACAGGCTACAGCACTGCCCTGAGCTGGAAGAGCAATAAGATGAAACCAGAATAGTGAAAACAAGACATTTGCACTTTGCCATTTGGACAGTACTCACATGATGAGCTATTAAGTGTTAGGTGCTTTTCCCCCCTTCTTATCAACCCTAAATCTCTTTTGTCACATGTAAATTCTAGGCCCTTAGCATAGTACCAAAAGGCTGGAGGCTATATGATTTCCCTGACGGAAGGGACTCATCAAAATGTAATAGGATTGCTTTTCTAGCATCTGTTTCCCTTCCAAGATGAATCCAAACCAAAAAGTAGTGTGACAAGTCTGTAGAGAATCCTCATGGGGAAAGTAGGATTAAGGGAAGCAAAATGTATTGATTGTTTATGGCCTATCATGGATCTTTTGGGTTGTTTCACGTTATTTAAGGAGTGAAATAAAGGTTTGATATGGATTCTTATCTTCCACAACGTTTGAGACCTTCACATACACTATATTCTCAGGTTTTGAAAAGAAAGTCTGGTGCTGGCCATGGGTTATAATTAATCTACTTGCATTTAACAAAAAAATTGTACTTTATCTAAAAATAATAATTACAAATGCCATTACCAGTTGGTGATAATTCTATCATGAATAGATTTTTTTCATTACTTCAAGGACCTATGATGTCACTGGTGAGAATAATCCCACCATCACAACAGGTTAATAATTAAGTAGCTGTAGTTTTTTGGTTTTTTTAATCATTACCTGGTGCCCAATCTTCTGAAATGTGTCTTTTCAAACTTAGAGAGTCTGTTATTTGGATGATATAAAGAATCTCCCACTGGATCCATCTTGGTAACCATTCCAGCTTAATAAGACCTGCCAGACTTTGCAGTCCATTGGCATAACTTTTGAAAACTCATGATCATCTTTACATAATGCTGAGTCTTTAGAAGAATTCAGTGGAAAATGTGTAGGCATCATTACTACAGAGGAAGAAACCAAGGCTCTGAGAGTTTAAATAGTTTGTTAAAGATGATATTATTGGTAAGAATTGGGGCTACAATTAAAACTCAGAGCCCTCCTGACTACAAATCAATCTATAGCAAGGTGTCATAATATGCATTGTGAAACTCTTCTGTGAAACTTCAATGAAACCTAATCTGGCAAAGCCTATAAACAATTTCTCAGAATGCTTTTCAATGTAGAAATTAAAATATATTGGATTATAGAAGAAACTAATCATTTTGAATTAAATATGTATATGTGTGTATAACTGTATATGTATATATGTATGTTTGCATGTATGTATATGTGTATGTATGTGTGTGTATGTATGTATAGTGTGCATAGAGCAACCATGTAGCACTGACTAGAATGAAGAGCTTAGAGTCAGGAAGACCTTTATTTAAATCTTTCCTCAGACTTGCATTCCTTAGTTGTATGGCCCTGGGCAAGTCACTTGATCTTTCTGTGCCTCATATATAAAGCAGGGATAGTAGTAGCATCCCCAATCTCACTGGGTTGTTTTTGAGGATCATATGAGTTAATGTATATAAAGAACTCAGCAAACCTAAAAAGGGCTATACAAATGCTAGTTACTATTATTAAAATCCAGTCATTCATCCATCCATCTTATCTATCTACATATGTCATATGTATGCATGTATGTATGTTGTATATGATAAACAAGCTCACAGTAATTTTCTCTACCTACTCAGGTAAAGGCATTTTTCATCTAGGGCTCTTTCTATTATGACCTACTACTTCTAAAATACAATGTTAAATTTTTTTTTCTCCAAAATTCTTCCTACCTTCCCTAATCCCCCAAACAATTGGCTCTTCCTATATGTACTGTTGGCCAGTCATTAAATATTTATCATGTGTTCTCTCCCTATTAGAATGTGAACTACAGAGCAGGGGCTGCCTTGTTCCTCAGTTTCCCCAGTGCTTGACACAGTGGTTTGTACATAATAAGTACGTAATTCATGCTTTTATATTTACTTCCTTCATGATGTCATTTTCTTTTCATATTTTTATGAGACCTAATCATGATTTTGATCATTTTATTTGAACCTACAACATTAACCTTATATCTATTATTGTTATATGTGGTAAGGATAACTTAGCTGTATTTGAAGCTTCATAAAAATCATAATAAGAAAAACTTCACATTCACAGAAGTCATTTTATATTCAAGAGAACTAATGTACTGAAACCTGTGAACACTTGGCTTATCTTAGTTTTCAGTAGAGATCAGGGTACCAGAAGGTGAACATTAACAAACTTGATTGAGTGATTACTCTGTGTCTAGCACAATCCCACTAATGCTGAAGAACTTTATTCCCCTATGGCAATATCTTTTATTTTGGTCTTTAGGACAGGGAATTTTTCTATGAATTATTCAACATCAGATGTCTTATGATTTTACTTTAGGAAATCTTCCCTCCTATTTGGTATTTAACATAGACATTATCCATCCTCATCTGTTCTCCTACAAAATGATGTTACCAGATTAGATTTTAAGTGTATTACGTCAACTACACATGTATTTTATTTTGTAGTGTTTAACTAGGCTAGTGTCTGTAATTAAGAATTAACTTGAAAGGAAAGACAGTCTTAATTGAGCTTACTGGGCTGGTAAAGGATTTGTTTCCATTTAAATGTACAAGTGTTTGAAACTGAAAAGGAAACGTTAAGTCCAAGTTAGGTAGATATCATAATATGTCTATTCTACTCATATCTAGTGAACTTTGTTTTGCTGAATGTCTAGAAATGTTTGCACTGAAGGTTTATTTAGAAGATGTCTAAACTCAAACCACAGGATTTAGAGTTCATAGAGACATTAGAGACCATCTAAATCCAACCTACCCGTTTTAGAGGGGATTCCTTTTGTCCATTTGCTTGAATTTAAAAAAAAAATGCATGCTCATTATTCATATAATTTAACAAATATTTATTAAAACATTTACTCCCAACTTGCGAACTATCATATGTTAAACATTATGTGCTAAAACCTGCATATAAATGCTGCATATAAATGTACATAAAAAGCAAAAATAGCCCCTGTTCATTGAAAACTTACATTCTAATAGGGGAGACAGGAAAGATGTATAAAAATAGCCATGTAGGGGCAGCTAGGTGGCTTAGTGGATAAAAAACACCAGCTCTGGATTCAGGAGTACCTGAGTTCAAATCCAGCCTCAGGCACTTGACACTTACTAGCTGTGTGACCCTGGGCAAGTCACTTAGCCCCCATTGCCCCGTAAAACAAAACAAAACAAAACAAAACAAAAATAGCCATGTAAAAGATAGACAAAATGATTCTGTAAGAGAATGTTGGAGGGGAAATGGTTTGCAAGTGGGGGAAAATAAGACTTCCTACAAAAGGTGAGATTTGAACCAAACCATGTAGGATATCAGGGATTCTTAGAAATGTAAGTGTGGAGAGAGAGCATTCAACATTATTTTTTTTTTCAGGGCAATGATGGTTAAGTGACTTGCTCAGGGTCACACAGCTAGTAAGTGTCAGCAGTCTGAGGTCAGATTTGAACTCAGGTCTTCCTGAATCCAGGCCCGGGGCTCTATCCACTGTGCCACTTAGCAGACTGAGAGGGCATTCAAGACAAGGGGGGAAGCCATTCAAAAACATAAAGATGATAGATGATTGTTCTGTGTGAGGAAGGACAAGTAGGCCAGTATACCTGGACCATAGCATTTCCAGAGGGAAGTAATGTGTAGAAATGCTAGAAATATAGAGAGGAGGTTTCAAACAGCCTTAAATGCTCTTTCAAGAGGAGTTTGTACTTGATCCTACAAGTGATAAAGTCACTGGAATTTACTGAGTAGGGAGTTGACATAGTCAGAGCTGTATTTTAGAAAAAAACAACAACAGCAACAACTTTGACAGGTGTGTGGAGAATACAGTGGGGAAAGACATGAGGCAAGGACACCAATTAGGAGGTTAATTGCAATAATACAGATGAGATGTGATGAAAGCCAGAACCAGGGTGGTTGCTTTATAAGCAGAGGAAAGGGGTTTTATATGAAAGACATTGTGGAGAGAGAAGCAATAAGATTTGGCAACTGACTGGACATGTGGGGAAAGTGACTTTGAGGATTTGAGAATGAAACTGAGGTTTTCTATCTACGTGACTATAGAAGGATCATTATGACCCTCAATAGAAATAGAGTGTAGGGACAGCTAGGTGGCACAGTGGATAGAACACTGGCCCTGGAGTCAGGAGTACCTGAGTTCAAATCTGGCCTCATACACTTAACACTTACTAGCTGTGTGACCCTGGGCAAGTCACCTAACCCCAATTGCCTCACTAAAAAAAAAAAAGAAATAGAGTGTGTATTAAAGTGCAAATCATTTATTTTATTATGCTATAAAGGCAAAGACAGTATGACAGTTCTTAAAGAACATAACAGGATATGACATGGCTTCCACCTTTCCACCTGAGGATGATTAATTTTTTTTTATTCTGAATAGAATTTTATTTTCCAAAATATATGTAAAAACAAATTTTAACATCAATTTTTAAAAAAACTTTGTGTTCCAACTTCTCTTCCCCTCTCCATTCCCACCCCCCACCCACAAGAGCTCAATCAATTCAAAATAAGTTATACATGAGTAGTCATGGAAAAATTCCCATTTTACCTAGTTGTGAGAAAAAACAGTCAAACAAACCAAAACTTGAAATTAAAGAATTGTCAAAGAGAAAATGAAAAAAAAAATTTAAATGTGTTTCCATCTGTTTTCAGATACTATCAGTTCTTTCTCTGCAGATGGGCTGCAATCTTCATAAGTCCCTCAGGGTTACATTGGATCATTGCCTTGCAGAAAACAACCACATGCTTCCCAGCAGATCATCCCCCACTACTGCTGTTATTTTGTATACAGTACATTTCACTCTGCTTCAGCTCATGTAGGTCTCTCCAGGTTTTCCCCGATAGCATCCTATTCATCATAACCTCTATATAGTACCTTAAGCTTGACAGAGAATCTTCTTCACAAAAGCCCAGCAAAGTAGGTACCATACATTTTGCCATTATAATCAATCATCATAACTATTTCCCTCCATCCCACTCCCTTCCCATGACATTTACTCTATCTTGTTTTTACCTATTCCTCCTCAGAGGTACCTTACTTCTGACTATCCTCTCCCTTGCTCCCTTGCTCCGCACTCCCTTTTTCACCCTTCCTTCCTTGTCCTCTTCCCCTCCTATTTTCCTGCAGGGTTAAATAGATTGCTCCTCCCAATTGGGTATGAAAGCTATTCCCTCCATGGGCCCACTCCAATGAGATCAGGGTCCCTGAGCTAATTCTGTGTTCTAAGTTTTTCTTCCTCCCTCCCTCCTCAACCCTCCCTATCAGATAAAGCAATTCAATATATCATACTGGTGCAGTAATGCAGAACATCTTCATCGTCTTTGAAAGTTTTTTGCTTTTTACTGCTCTCTCCCCCAATCTGCCCTTTCCTCCTTCCCTTCTTCTCCCCCCCCTTTTCTCCCTCCCCGCCCCAAGGCAAAAGTATATTACTATACCTACTTGAGTATGTATGTTAGTCCTTCTTTGAGCCAATTCTGATGATATTAAGGTTCACTCACTCCCCAACTACTTCCCCCTCTTCTACTCTCTTCCATAAGCTTTCTTCTTCTTCTCCCCAGACCATCTCTCCCCTTCTCCCTCCCCCAGTTTATTCCTCCTACACCTCAACCCTATTTTAATGATGTCATCATGGATTAGCTAGGTGGCACAGTGGACAAAGCACCAGCCCTGGACCCAGGAGGCCCCCCAAGCCCAAATCCAACCCCAGACATAAGACACCCCTCCCTGTCTGCCTTACAAAGAACAAAACATAAATGCTTTACAGATATCATCCCTACATATTCAGTTCAGCCCTGTCTTCTGTGAATTGCTTGTGAAGAATTTTTGTTTTGTTTTGTTTTGTTTTTTGGTGAGGCAACCGGGGCCAAGCGACTTGCCCAGGGTCACACAGCTATTAATTTTCAAGTGTCTGAGGTCACATTTGAACTCAGGTTCTTCTGAGTCCAGGGCTAGCGCTCCATCCACTGTACCACCCAGCTGCCCCTGAATTTCTTATTGAGATATTTCTTATGATTTCAAAGTATTATCTTCCCATGTAGGAATGTAAACAGTTTGATGTTTTAATATCCCTCATGAAGTCTTTTTCCTGTTTAACTTTTTATGCTTCTCCAGGATCTTGTATTTGAAAGTCAAATTTTCTATTCAGTTCAGGTCTTTTCATCACAAATGCTTGAAAGACCTCTTTCTCACTGAAATCCCAGTTTTGCCTCTGAAATATTATACTCAATTTTGCTGGGTACATGATTTTTGGCTGAAGTCCCAGTTCCTTTGCCCTCTGGAATATCATATTCCATGCCCTTCAGTCCTTTAATGTAGAAGCTGCTAGATCTTGCTTTATCCTTATTGGAGCTCCACAGTATTTGAATTCCTTTTTTCTAGCTGCTTGCAGTATTTTCTCCTTGACCTGGGAGTTCTGAAATTTGGCTAGAATATTCCTGGAGGTTTTCCTTTTGGGATCTCTTTCAGGAGGTGATCGGTGGATTCTTTCAACTTCTATTTTAGCTTCTGCTTCTAGAATACAAGGGCAATTTTCCCTCACAATCTCTTGGAGGATGGTGTCTAAGCTTTTGTTTTGGTCATGGTTTTCAGGTAGTCCAATGATTTTCAAATTATCTCTCCTAGATTTATTTTCTAAGTCAGCTGTTTTTCCAAGAAGATATTTCACAATACCCTCTATTTTTTCATTCAACTGGATTTGCTTTACTGTGTCATGGTTTCTCATAAAATCACTAGCTTCCATTTGTTCAATCCTAATTCTTAGGCAGTTATATTCATCAGACAGTTTTTTAATCTCCTTTTCCATTTGGCTTTTCAAACTGTTGACTTTTTTCTCATGACTCTCCTGCATTGCTCTCATTTCCCTTTCCATTCTTTCCTCCTTTTCTCTACATCTTCTTTCTATTTCTCCTACTTTCTCTTCAAAGTCCCTTTTGAGTGCTTCCATGGCCTGAAACCAGTTCATATTTTTCTTGGAAGCTTTGGATGTTGGAGCTTTGACCCTGTTATTATCTTCTTCTTCTGAGGTTGTATTATGGTCTACCTTACCCCCAAAGAAGAAAGGCATTAAGCTCACAGGGCTCCTGATACAATAACCCCAAAAATAGCAATAAAAGAACCCTTGGGGCAGAAAAACACACAAAAATACAGGATGAGAATTTTCTCCAGCTATAGATAGATTTCAGGGGGCCATGCTGGGCCACGAATAAAGCCTAACCGCACAAAAGGGCCAACACACCAAGACACCCGCCAGAGGAATTTGCCCCCGTGCCTCTGAATCGGCTACAGCACCAGCGTCTTCTGGAACTGAGCACGCAGTCGGACTCAACGGCTGGCCTGGGGTGGGGGGATAAGTGCAGGGGTATCAGTAGATTGGGGGGAAGGATTCGACTGTCCCACTCCAGCTGGCAACAAGGAAGAAATCCTGAGTGGTGGGAGACCCAGGTGGGGGAGGGGAACAGGGGAGCAGTCTCATCAGAAGCTGAGAACCACACCACAGAAAGCTTTGCTGGTTGGTTTCTTAGGAAATAGGCCTTAGGTTATCTCCGGACCTGAGAACAGGCCAGGTGAGATTAAAGCCTGCCCTGCCTCAACCCCAAACACCTGGGATGCTCTGAAGCTGAGAACAGGAGTGGAGCCAAGAAGCAGCACCCGCTGACCCACAGTGGAGAGTTTAAAATCAAGGGAATGCAAGGCCAGACAGGCTGAGAAGTTTCTTGCCCAATCATCCCCCAGGCCACACTGTAGCTTGAACAGTGTGTTCTGGAAGCAGCACCACACTTAAAGAATGAGTTAAAAGCCAAGAAATAGTAAGCCAGGATGAGTAGGCAGAGAAAGCAGAAGACCATGGAGGAAGATTAATTATTGAAATATAACAGAGATCTCATAAAAAAACACTTTCACCAGGGACAGCTAGGTGGTACAGTGGATAGAGCACTGGCCCTGGAGTCAGGAGTACCTAAGTTCAAATCTGGCTTCAGACACTTAACACTTACTAGCTCTGTGACCCTGGGCAAGTCACTTAACCCCAATTGCTTCACTAAAAATAAACAAATAATCAAACAATTAAATAAATGAATAAATGAATGAATGAATAAATAAATAACAGTTTCACCTAAGTTTCCCATATCATGGGCTTCAATTACAGCAATAAAACAAGAAAACATCCAATATAGGAACTTACTAAATAATAATGTTATGAGGCCCAAAGAAGTTGCCCTTCCTAAATTTGAATAGAATAAAGACAGCAAAATAATCAGATTTGTTCAATTTTTTATATTGGTTTGTACAATTTGTTCAAGAATTTCTTTCAAAAGTTGGTAGGTGACTCTAAAATCTCTCTAAAGTATCTATGGATAAAAGTAGACTGTGAGTTTTAATGTAATTCAATGAAGAAAAATGATATTTTATATTTCCCTTCTCCCTGCAAAATCTTACATAAAAACCAACATAGCAAGAGCAGATGCACGCAGATGCCCAGTTAGCTTTCCTTTGCACTAAAATAAATGAAACTTTTCTGACTCTGAGGTAGATACTGAAGACTGGCTAAAAGTGAAGGGAAAATGGACTTGGGAGAGACCTAGTAGTTTCTACAACATTGCATTTCTCTATCTGTAGAACTGATTCTTCTTTTTCTCCTTTCTAAGTTCCTAAACCTTATCCCATCTCCTAGACATCTTAGGCCTCTATACTGCATCCTTTCCTCTTCTTTCTTAACATTCTCAGTAATAATATCAACCCCTAAAGATTTAACAATCTCTAAGCCAATGTCACACAAATTTACATATTCAGCACTTATCTCTCCTGAGCTCCTGCCTTCCATCTGTACTTGCTAGCTGAATATCTCGATCTGGATGTTCCTCAGCCTTTGGAAATTCAATAGATCTAAAACAGAACTCACGATCTTTTCCCTCCTAACCCAAATCAAGCCATCTCATAACTCCCTTATTTCTTCTGTCAAGGGTACCACCATTCTTCCAGTCAACCAGTTTTACAATACAAATTATCTTCCACACTTCATTCCCATTCACCTCCCCCCTATTTGCAATCTTTGCTAAATGTCATTGATTCCAACTCCTCTGCAGCTGTCCTATCTCATTTTTTTTTTTCACAACACAGCCAATGTTTTCCAGGCCCTCATCTCCAGCCTATTCCAATAGCCTCCTTATTCATCTTCCCACACTCAGCTTCTCCCATTGATATATCTATCTATCTATCTATTTATTTAGGGAAGGGTGGCAATCAGGGTCAAATGATGTGTTCAGGGTCACACAGCTAGAAAGTCTCTGAAGTCAAATTTGAAACTCAGGTGCCTCCTGACTCCAGGACCAGTGCTCTAAACATTGTACCACCTAGCTGGCCCAGCCTCTTCTTTTTTTTCTAATATGTCCTTCACATAATTGGCAAATTGATATTCTTGAAGCACAGCAGCTCTCATCAAATCGCTCTTCTCATCAAAAAGTGTTTGATACTCTTCACTGTGTTTAGGTTAAAGATACTAATTCCTCTGCTTGACATTTAAAGCTCTTGACAACCAGTATCCTACCTAACTTTTCAGGGTAATTATATATTACTTCTCCCTCCTCCCATGCACTCTGCATTCCAGCCAAACTAGCAGCTGACTGTTCCCAGTATGTGATTCCATTTCACTATTCCCTGTGTTTGTATAGACTATCCTCCCATCCCTGTAATGCTTTCCCTTTTTAACCTGTGATACTTGGAAATCCTGCTTATTTTGAGGATAAGTACAATCTCTTTCAAAAGACCTTTACTAGTTCTCTAAATGGCCAAGATGATCATTGATATTCTCTGCTTTGTATCTTACATTTATCTGCAAACATCTTCTTTAACCCTATTAGTATATATTCTCCTTTAGGGTAATAATAGTTTCAGTTTTACATTTCTAACCCTAGCACTTCAAATACAGTCTAGTAATAAGATTATTTTAATAGATATTTATTTATTGATTGAGTCATTAAAACAAATTTCCATTAAGTACCTGCTGTTTGCAGAATGCTGTACTAGGTCCTGGAGGAGATTCAAAGTTTAGAGAAGACATTGTATCTACCCTCAAGGAGGTCACCCCTTAGTAAAGTGAAAAGACACAGAATACCAATTTTTAAAATATCAAAACAAAAGTTTTGGTATTTGTTTTTTGTTTTTGTTTTTCTCTAAGGGTGTAAAGGACGAAGGAGATAGAGAGAGGGAGAGAGACAGAGATAGAGATAAAGATTAGCCCACCACAATCTTTCACTAAAAAATACAATCATGGTGGCAGCTAGGTGGCACAGTGGATAGAACAAAGGCCCTGGATTCATGAGGACCTGGGTTCAAATCTGGCCTCAGACACTTGACATTTGCTAGCTGTATTGCACTTAACCCTTATTGCCCCCCCCAAAAAGAAATACAATCACTTCCCCCCCCCAAATTGCAGTTATCCTTCTTCCAAAGTCTAGAAATCCTGCCTTTCTATCTTCTTAGGTTCCTTATTATTTATTTCGTAGCCATCTTGTATGAATATAATTCTCCATTATTCCACAAATATATCTTTAGTCTCTGAGCTGCCTATATACTTATATGAGGCTTCAACAAAGCTACCAGGGGTAGAAGGGACTCTATAGTTCAGTATTCAATCAATACCATACCTCATTGGTCTGTAGTAATATTAAGTTTTAGAGAATGTTTCAATTTTTGTTTTTGCTATATGTTTCATGCATAACAACTGGACAATAATTGTAAAATCTCTAAAATATTCTGAATTTCCTTAAACATGTTTTTGAGAACTCTCATTATCTAATTTGATTATTGGCAAAGGTATTTGAAGTTGTGTTAAACTCAATTTTGTAGGAAATTTTCCCAGATGATTACCAGTATCTGAAACACCTGAGGGACTTTACAATTACATCTGGAATTCTACAGCTGAGACTTGTTAGTTGATCTTCAGCATCCACACCTGGAAGACTTCCTTGCCACAACTACACCCAGAGGACATCCCAAGAATCATCTGAGAAAAGACTTCAAAAGACTTAAATGAACATTTTCCTGTTTTCCGTTTCCCCATTGTATACACTGTTTATAATGTCCACTTACTAAAGGGGAGTGCCCCCTTTAGTTTTTCTGTTTGTAATATCCTGCTAAAGGGGAAGTGCCCCCTTTAGCCTTTGTTAATGTGTGGATCATTTTTTTTTCTTCTTTTCATTACCTTTACTTTATTAGTCATAAGTATCTAATGTTATTGCTTCATTAAGGAAACAAATGTTTTCTTAATGAAGCACAGGGGAGAATGTGATAAATTAATGGGATTTGGCAGACGCCCAGGGGCCCCACCTGAAGTTTGATTTTGAATTGTTTGAATTGGGTAAGACTGAGAAACTGAATGAGTACCTACTTAAGGGTGACTGGATCGAAAACCACACATGGCTGGCTCTGAGTGACATGTTGTTCTCAGAGGCTAGCTGTACTACTGACATCAGCAAGAGACCACTCTCAAACCAATCAGCTTGAAGGACCTCCCCTTTTGGGAGGGAGAGAGGAAACTAGGAAGCCAAGGTTAGCTTGCTGGATCTTCCTCTTTTTGTGGAGGAACTGGGGACTTCGGTGTCGGTAGATGGAGGAGTCGCCCCCTTTCAGGTTCAAACTTTGGTGTGGTAGGGGACTTCATGTGGGGTGCTAAGAAAGGAAATTGTTTTTTTTTTTTCTTCTCTCTCTTTGGCTATACCTAATAGATCTAAATTAGAATTTTCCATGCTATAAGGAACCTGTTCTCAATCTCACTCTCTCTCTCTTCACTAATTTCTAATACATTTTAATAAATAACTAAAAGCTTAAAGTCTTGCTGAATTTATCAGTGATTTTAGCCAGCTTCTCCCCCCCCCAAATTGGAGGGACAGATTAGAACCCACATTTAGATTTTAAACATCACAGACATACCAACATGTTTTATTTTTCTGCTCAATAAAGGACACATTAGTTCAAGCAAAGCTATTTAATCAAACAGAATAGCAAATAAAGTGGAAAGAAAGAATTTCCCAATGTGCATATATGGGGTACAGTCCCCTAATGACTCTTACTTCATTGGTGGCTAAAGCACATATTCACAGAACACTCACATCTAACTAACTTAAAGCAAGACGACACATGTAGGAAATATGTATGATGAGGGATCATGCATTGAATGTACATACTTGAGGAGCATGTGTAGACAGAAAACATGCGTGATGATGCCTATCTTTTGTAAGTATTGTGTAATAACGATAGCCAAGTCAAATATATGAAGGCAATACACGTGGCCAAGGCAACTTATATTTCTAATACAATAAGGTTAATGATATCCCCTGGTGAGGTCATCACACTATTCTTTGCTGCTTTCTACTGGATCCCTATATTTCCATTGTGCACATCTTTTCAGAAAGGTCTTGCTCTCCTGGTTGTAAATTGATATCTCTGTTGGGAATGTAGTCAACAGGCTTCTCTCTACCACCATGCTTTTGGATTCTTCTCTGCAGGGCCACTTAATCATCTCATCTACCACCTAGTGGAGTGCAGGGGACTAGAAAGATTTTATTAAGGGGAAGTCTTATTCAAAGCAAAAAAAACTGAACACAGGTAAAGATTAAGTCATGTTTGTTGTTCAAATAAGTCTGGGATTGAATCATAGCCCATTGTCCCAGGCAAATATCTTGCTTAGAGTTAGACATTTTTGTAACTATGATTTTTCCCTTACAGAGGTATTGTGTCTATAAAATGTATTTCAGTGGATTCTGACAAAGAAACCCTATAAAAACTATAAGTATGTAGTTTGCTTAACTTCCAAGATTCTCTGTCAGCTTGTAATTGATTTCAAGCAGAATAAAAAATAAATACATGAAGGTGAGCAAGCCATTCTGTTGCATCCTCCTGTCCCACATTCATGCCTTTCTTAAGACTGTCTTTAAAAGGTAAATAAAAAGAAACAAAGTACTTGGATTTGGGGTTCTATTTTGGTTACTGAAAAACTTTCTCTTTACCTAGTAAACATTAGAATATAAAGAATAGAAGATATATTGTCAGTCTCTTGTTCTCATATCTCATTTGAATTCTATGCATATTCAAATTTAGTGATTCAAACTCAGGGTCAATAAATTTGTTAAAATTTCATTTAATATTATTTTATGTATGACTATATTTTAAAAGCTTTCTCTTCTTGTTTTTTTCTCCCTCATTGTAAGTACAATATCATATGCTATTATTATCACAATAGTCTGTTGATAATGATAGCATAGCACAAGAATTTCAGCTCAACACTGATATAATTAGTTTTATACTCTTTATGGTAGTTAAAGGCATTTTAAACCCTATATTCAGATATGGTGCTAGTAAAATGGGAAGCCAGCTGAGAGTTTGTTCAATTCAGTAAATATTTATTTTGTACATGTTATATTTATTACTGTGTCCTCTGAGCTAAGGGATGAAAAATAAGTAAACCACAGTTCCTGTCCTCAAGGAGCTTATTAGCTAAGGGAGGAGAAAATATATTTATACAAATAATGCTAGTATATCTTCCAAAAATTAGAATGATAATTTCTTCATCACCACTTTTGAATAAATCACAAGCTCATTCTACTGATACATTAGATTTCATTTTTTTAAATATAAAAGATAGTTCCATTGCTCAAATAAAAGAAATCATTAAATTAGCAGAGAGCTTAGTATATACAGGTCAATCACCTGGCAATGCTAAGACTAGGAACTTTTTGAAACTGGGAATACATTGGCATTTAGACACTTGTTCAGAGAAGGCAGATTGCCGAACAAGATGACAGGTTAAAGCTCCCAAACCTTGCTAACTTATTATTGCCCACATCACCATTCTCATAAATGGCAGCTGAGTCATTTCCTCTGCTCATTGAGTCTTAGAATTGGAGCTGTATGTGAATCAGTCATTATGCTACAACTCTCAAAGCACTTGCAAATTTTCACTCATACATTTTTGAGAGATGATTTGCCAGACAAGGTTTTCCCTATGTCCAAGCACCAATTTGCATAATTCCAAATGATTGATCACCTTTCTACTGAATATTTTTTTTTCAAAATAGACAGCAAATGGTTTGAAGAATTTGTTTTACATTTTTGCTATAAAAGATAGTAAGGTCAGAAGAAACCATTTTTCTAAACATCAGACTGTCCTAATTGTCTGACTGGTATTTGGACATATCATATTACATGATACACCAGTCTTCTACCCAGGGCTGAATTGAGAGCAATCTGAAATTTGCTTGAGGGTGCTGAAATTTGCAGGGGGTGCTGACAATATTTTATATCCCTCATAGGCTGAGAAGCAATTGAGCTTCACAGATATTTAGCAAGGATAATTAGTTAAATTATTAACTTAGCAGATCACAGCTTCTTTCCTGGGCCAGGTAAATTCCTCTTTTACCAGGACCAGTGGAATTTCTGGCACTTCCCTCTCTTCAAATGAATGAAATTTATACTTTTGGTTCCCTGTCCAAGTCTCATGTTGTGCTGCTACCCCCATTGGCAAAATTGCTAGTTATAGCTCTGCTCCAGATTTTTCATAATGAATTCAGAGTGTTTAATATTATAGACTCAATAGAACGAAAACTCCTTGAAGTCAGGGACTATCGTCATCCCCAATACCTAGCACAGTGCCTTCCATAAAATAGGTAATTAATATATGCTTGCTGAATTGGACTGGAAAGCCCATCTGCATGAGAAGAAAGAATAAGAAGTTATTCCATTTCATCAAATTAATTCTTGTACTCCTTGGCTAAATTCTAAGTTAAAAACTGTGTGACCTTGATGTAAGATACTGCTTTTAAATTCAATGCTAAATTTACTACATTGGCAGTTAGAGAAATTACATTATGACATTTAAAACTGGTGAAGTTTGTCATGGGAAGAGCATGAACTCCTAAGATGTCACTTTAACAAAGTCACACTAGGGAGTACAATTAAATTTAGGAATATTTTGTGGAAATGAATTATAATATGGTCTCCCAATTTCTTTGCTAGAGACTAGAAATTAACTGGAAATTTTAATTTCAGCAAAGCATACTAGTATCAAATGGAAGCAATGTAGAGTGACTACTTGAAGTAAGGACTTTGTATTTAACTCTTGAGTAAATTGAAAGGCCTCTCCCTGGATTCTATCTGTTCTATCTAATTTTATCCAAAGATATTTGTCTGCTTCTGTGATCTAACCTAAAATGCGGATTGAAAGCCACGCATTTTCTACTTTAAAAACAAACTATTTTTTCAGTGGAACTGAACTTACTAAAATACAGATACACACACAGTTGCCAAGTGCCATCCTACTTTTGACAGACTTAATAGTGTTCCAAACCCTGTAGTTGGCATTTGTTAAAATAATAAGTGGTGAGCAACTGGCAGTACCAAATGCATTCATAAATCTGTCTTTCTTCAACCCAAGGCATCCAATCCAGTACATACAGGGGGAGCCCCACACAGCTTCCTTGGTATAATGACAGCTTCAACAACACCATTCTGAGAAAAATAGTCCAATATCAATAGGCTGAAGGTCTGACATATTAATTTATGTGGCAAGGCTAGATGGAGGTTAAAATTATGCCACCAAACATGGGAATAATTGTACTATTATAGTAAATTTTTATAATGTTTCCAGTTCTAGAATGTAAGGAGGAAATAAATATAAGTTATCATCTCAAGATCAAAGGAAACAGTTTTAGAGTTAAGGAAACTGATTCCCAAAGATGATAAGTGACTTCCCCAAGGTCACAAAATGTATAAGCAAAAGAGCCATGATTCACATCCAGCTCATCTGATTTGAAGGCTAATATGATGTCTACTGTTCTAATACAGGTTTATAGGTGGTTAGAGAGAAACACGGGATGTGTGATTTCATTGGTGTAAGGTTTCTCCTTGTGAGGAACTTCTATCACCAATGAAGGTTTGAGTCTTCTCTGGCTTTGATAGATATAACCAATATAGTTTCCTATAATACTAAGAAGTTAAGTAACTTACTTAGCTGACTATTAAAATATATACATTGGTGGGACCTTGTGAGCTATGGTACTAAGTGGATACTGAACTATAGAATGTCTTCAACCGCTGCTAGCTTTTATAGGGAATCTGAAAGTTCACTAAATGTCAGAGTTATATCTTGAAGCCAGATCTTCCTGGTTTTGAGGACAACTACATATACTCAGTATCCACTAAAACCCATACTGCCTCTCTACTACTAGTATGCTATACAATTTGTGCCATAATTGATTTTTCACCTAATAATTCCCACTGTATCACCACAATGAACACAGAGTTGCTTACATGCTAAAGCCAGATGAAATTCTAGTATATTTCATGTTTTTTTTCTTCCAATCTATACCCAAACCAAGCTGAATAATTGGCAGCAGTAGCTTCATCTATTCAAGGTATATTCATGGTTGCCAATGTCACCAGTTGGTATGTTCTTTAATTGGATGAGGAAAACAAGTATCTTGGGTTTTGTTCTAACTTTCATATGCCATAATATGTGAGTAGCTCATATATTCTTTCTTCTTCTTCTTTCTTCTTTCTTTCTTTCTTTCTTTTTTTGTGGGGCAATGATGGTTAAGTGACTTGCCCAGGGCCACACAATTAGTAAGTGTCAAGTGTCTGAGGCCAGATTTGAATTCTGGTCCTCCTGAATCCAGGGCCAGTGCTTTATCCACTACACCACCTAGCTGCCCCCTAGCTCATTTTTTATATTTATCTGCCCCTTCCCCAACACACATAGTTTAGGTATGCTATCTCTTGGGAGAACATATATTATTTAAAAATACTGTGAAAAATAACATTTGCTAAAGCATTTATCTTATTAGTGATTTTGCCAAAAGGTTTTATGATCCGTCCTTTAGGGTCTCATAAAACAAAACTACCAAAAAGATGAGAGGAATTTGAATTATTCTGGGGAAGGGCATAATTTCAATGTATAGTCACTTATCCTTTTTACAATTAACAGTGGCTGGTGTGTTGTTTAAAAATCTAAATGTGGGTTCTAATCTGCCCCCCCCAACCAGTTTTAGGGGAAGTCACTGATAAATTCAGCAAGAGTTTAGGCTTTTAAGGATTTATTAAAGCTTGGATCTATTTGGTATAGCCAGAGAGACAGAAACATTTCCTTTCCTAACAGCCCATGTGAAAATTCTGCCACCAAGCTGATATCTCAAACCAAAAAAAAAGCAAACTCCAGTCTGCCAGTCCCTGCTTCCTACTTCCTGTCCTCCTCCCCAATATGGGAGGTTCTTCAAGTTCACTGGTCAAGAGTGGTCTCCTGTTGATGTCACAGTCCATAGCCTCTGAGAACACATTCAATTTAATCAACATTAAATAGGTTCAACTTCTGAGAACAACACCCTACTCAGGGCCAACCAGGTGTGGTCCCGATTTAGTCATCACAAGTAGGTACTTAGTCTCTCAGTCTCACCCAATTCAATCAATTCCTAATCAAACTTTGGGTGGGGGCTCCTGGGCAACAGCCAAGTCCAATTATTTTATCACAATGGATAAGTAATACTTTTATATATATTTACCTCTTCAATTTCAAGTAGCAATGTGGATATGGCAGTTTTAGTTTGGGATTAAAAAAAACCCCTGAAATTCTGTTTTTTATCATTTATCACACGCGTGACCATGGTCAATTCATTTACCTTCTTGGGACTGTTTCTCCATTATTAAAATAATGATACTTGGGAGATAAAACTTTAAGCACTATTTTCAAAATATTGGTTTCTGATGCAAATTATCTTTTTAGTCAGGGTCCTTCAATATTTACAATATCTTAGGCTTTATGGAGTGCTTCCTCTCTTCATTGTAAACCAGAATCCCTCTGACTTAAAAGAAAGTCTTTGAGGTTGGCTACAGGAAAAAAAAATTATCACCCCATAACTAGTCTATAAATAAGCCTCTACAAATCTTGCTAGGCCTATTTCTTAGATAAAAGGCATAGAGTCTACCCCGGACTTATATTCAAAGTCCTTCCACCTAAGTAGGCCCTGAAAAATTTTGTGCTCCATTGACATTGATTTCAAGAATTCAGAGACATTTCCCAGTCATGATGCAGATTGAGAAAAGTACTTCGATAGAAAAAGCAGAGTATAATAAAAACACTTCAGTTTTCCTTGATAACATCAGGTTATGGTCGTGGCCTTAATTAGCAAGAAGAGAAGAAAGACTGATAGATAAAAATGGGAGTTGTGTTGGTGAAAAAAAGTTAACAGGGTTTCCTGACCCTAAAAGTCAAATAAGATCTATTAAAAATTCTTGAGTTTAGCTTGGTTTTGTACCCTTCTCATAAAAGTAGTATTCCATGATCTCATTAATAATGCAATTCAATTCAGTTGAATTCAACAAGTATAACCATCTTTATACAGAATTTATCACCAAGACTGACCTAGTAGTTTGCTATTCCTCCTCACTCCCAATGCTTTTCTCCCCACCATCGTTATTGTGGGTAACAGTGCCCTTTGGGGTAGGACCCATAAAGTTTCAGAGAAACAGAAGTAATTGACTTACTAAGGAATTATGCCTCAGGGGTTGTCTGATGTTGTTCATCCTTCATTCTCAAAAAGACTAGTGTCATCACAAGAGAAGCTTGACTTGCTTCTGAATTGGATTTAAGTGACTCAGAGATACACAAAGTGGATAGCCTCACTTTCTCCTCCAGAGTCAGCAAAGTCCACTGGCAAGACCAAAATCAAGACAACTAGAAATGGCCCAGGATGCAATGATGACCCTGGCCTTTCTAAAAGTTTGTCTGAGGAAACACCTACTCAATGAATAAGAGCTAGGTAACAATTGAGACAAAAAATGGGCCCATTTACCAATGCAAAAATATAAATGCTGGAGGGGAAGACCCTTGTAATTTTTGGTCAGAAAAAAAATAATTGCTATTTACACTTATTCTAAGTCATCAAACTCTAAACAGTGAGCCACAGAAGCTTAGGTTGGGGGCTATTTATTGTTGTTCAGTCATTTCAGTCATGCCTCTTTGTAACCCTATTTGGGGTTTTCTTGGTAAAGATACTAGAGTTGTTTGCCATTTCCTTCTCCAGTTCCTTTATAGTTGAGGATCTGAGGCAAACAGGGTTCAGTGACTTACCCAAGGTCACACAGCTAGTCAGTATCTGAGGCTGGATTTGAACTAAGGTCTTCCTGACTAAGTCCTATGTTAAATTCACGGTGCTACCTAGCTGCTTGGAAAAAAACAATTTTCAATATGTCATACTTCTTAAAAGCTATAGCATTTCTTTCTTGGTATCTACTGCCTAGTATCTGTTGTGAGGCAGCTGGGAGGTACAGGGGATAGAGTGCTAGTCCTGGAGAAATAAGGTGGTTGCTGTTGTTTGTTGTTTTTGTTTGTTTTTGTTGGTTGTTTGTTGTTGGTGGCTGGCGATTGGTGGTGGTTATTGTTGTTGTTGTTGAGTCATTTCAGTCATGTCTGACTCTTCTGAGGGCAGGTGTGGGTATTATTCGCCATTCAATGAAATCCAGAATGATTTGAGTTTAAAGGCATAGTCAAGTCTTTTGAAAAACAATTAGCTTTTATAAAGCCTGGTGTTTTGTTTTTCTTTTTTCAGAGCTATATTTCAATAAATATTAAAATGAAAACTGTTCAGGACAAAAGGAAAATGTCCTAGCTTTTTGAAGATATAAAAAAATTAACTAATTAAAAAATCTAGCCGAAGATTTAATCCAGGTTGTCTATTGCCTAGGATTCCTTACCAGTCATATAGCTACAGAATCCTGGTCATTACTTAATTTCCAGTTCAACTCTCCACCCCTTCCTTAGATAAGGTAGATTTTACTTAGAGAAAGGTTTAGTTTATCCTTAGTAGCCACTGAAAGCACATTGTAAGCTCCAATCCCACAAACCTAAAATATACCAGGATGATAAACATAGGCAAATATTTATATGAATAAATAAAGAAGGACTTGGTATCCAGTTGCTGACAGAGCATGCCATGGAATAACAGCCAGGATCAACATTCAGGGTCCTTCAAAACTCTCCAATAATCCCCGTTTTTATGGGAACTTGAACACTAGATTGCAACCTCACCTTATTCTGCTGAAACCTTGGAATATTTGATTCACTAGCACCCACCAGAATAGTTGTCAAACATTACCCAAATAAATGGATTTCATCACTACACAAAAATGAGTTTTCTGAAGAAGCCAAAAATGTTCTGACTTTTTCATCAGCTATATCGAGCCTCCTAATATGTTCCCAAAGCCAACTTTCTGACAGTACATATGGCACAGTCAACTGAATTTGATTATAATATTTAGCTTTTTAAGTGAACAGTGGATGAAAGATTTGCTGACTTCACATTCCTGTGATTCCTCCCCATCAGGTAATAATGCATCCAGGCTGATTTAGGCTTAATGTAAGGAAAAAATCCCTATCAAAGCTATCCAAAATGGAATTAATTCCCTTGAAAGATAGTGATTAAATCTCACTAGATGCCTTAAAATCAAAGACTATATGAATAGTCATTACATTTTAGAGTATATTCTTTTACAGGTATGGGATACCTCTGAAATCCCTTTCAAATTTAAAATTCTACAATTGTTCACCAATTCAATTAAACATTAATTAAAAACCTGATGTGAGCTCGTTGAAAGCACGGACTATTTTTTGTCTTTTTTTTTTGTATCCCCCACATTTAGGGGATTTAATACATATGGAGTGGCTGGGATTTAATACATATTGATTGATAGATTGATTAAAATTGTACTTGTTTAGTATTAAATGCCTATTTAGCATTAAAAATAATATTATCAATGTACTAGGCGTTAGGAAGACAAAAACAAAACCAAAAGCATTCTTGCCCTCATTCTACTGGTTGGCTATAACACACATACAAATAAGTAAACATGAAGTAACAAAAATGACATCAAAGGGGAATGAGTTATAATAACTGAGAACTAGACGAAAGAGTAGATAAGGAAAGGCCTCCTATAAGATATGTCATATGAGTTATAAATGACATACAGACAATAGGATATATATTCAATTTCTAATTTTTATTGTGGGAATGTTTATTTAGCATCAAAGTGTGTATGTGTGTGCATATCTGTTTGTGGTATTTATGTGTGTGTTTGCTTTTTATGTGTTCTAAACAGAAATCTACCTTTATGCTATGATAAGAAATCAGTAGAAGCCATTAGTGTAGCTCCACGCCTATATGTATGTGTCCATATACATAACACATATGTTAATTAAAGAAGTAATACTTAGTCCATTCAGAAACTCCTTATCCAGAACCCTCTGGAATGACACCAACCTTGAAGTGTCTCACACAATTTTTTACACATAGCAATGAAGAGATATGTTCCTTCAAATAAGCACACATGTTCAACAAATGACTGATTATCTTTGCTTGGACATGCCACCAGCATTTTAAACTCAAAATATACCTAAATGAACTCTTTGTTCATGTCCCCACCTCAACACTAACTAGAAAGTTCTTTTTTTCTCATCTAACTACTGGATTTCTATTCATGGTACCCTTATACCACTACAATCTTCACTTTCTCCACAAATTGGTGAGTATTTTTTGTAACTTCTCCTCCCTCCCCAATGCAAAAATTATATTTTCAATCCTGCAGTAATTACTTATTCCAAACTTAACTTTGATGATAATTTCCCATCTATAGTCAAAGACTTACCAACGTATTTGTGATGTAATTTCAGAGTTTATGTTTTGTTGGCATAACCATCAAAAATCCAGGATGACTTCCATGTCATCATGGGGATTTAGAGGACTTTAGTGGAGAGATGCAATCTTAGGGTACAATAATAGAAGTATAAAATGCAAAAAACAAGGATGATAATCCCACTATATTCTGTGTTGATCAGGGAACATATGGCATTATGACTTCAGCACTGGGTACCACCATAATAATTACTTTGGTAAACTATAGTTCATCTAAAAAGGAGCAGACAAAATGGTGATGGGACTGAAAACCATATCAAGTGAGAAACAATTAACAATACCAGATATGTCCAGGCTAGAGAAAATAAAATTTATTATTTTCAAATATTTGAAGGACTGTCAGGTAACTGAGATTGGACTCTAAGGGGCCAATAGGTAAATGTATAGAAAACCAGATTTCAGTTTAATATAAAGAGAGACTGCCTAATAAGTAGATCTCTGTGAATGCGAAATTCTAAACTTAACTGCTATACAAAAAAAAACTCATTAGGTAGTAAGTTCCTTTTCACCTCCCTGTCAAGGGAAGTGTTAAAACAGAAATCAAATGACAAGTATTGGAGATGTCATAGATGGAATTTGTATTATGATTGATGAACTTTTTGGTCACTTTGACACCAAAATTCTATGGAAAACAACTACTGAAAAAAACCATTAATATCAGTCTATACCACTTTTGTGTGATAATTTGGGGCTTAAAATTTTGTAAAAAATGACAAATATAATATTTTACATAATCATCAATGTATAACCCATATTTGATTGCTACCTAAGGGAGGGGGAATGGAAAGGAAACTATAAATAATTTTTTTAATTAAAAAAGATACTATTCATATATTAAAAATAGAAAATAAAGATGTTTCCACTAACCTGTCTACATTTAAAATAAAGAGCACCCCCACAGGCTACATCTATTTACTCTTCATCTAGGTCCAAAGAATGTTGATTCAAGTGAAATATTTATATTTTATAACTACTTTTGTCTATTTCTAGTTACAAATTGTTTTTGTAAGGGACTGAGTAACAGGTGGCATTTGGAGACCCCCATTAGTTTTTTTCTGCTGATGCAACCTCTTCATATAGAGGATGCTAGGAAGGTTGCTTCTGAGAGAATTATGCTTATTTGCAATGGAAGTATCTTGGAGAGATTAGTAACAATGTGTAGACATTCTGGATTTGATTCAAGCTGGCTAACTAAATAATAAATACAAGTTTCTTTAATTAAGTGTGGAAACATTTAAGAAAAGACAGCAGTTGGTTTCTTTCCTCTTTTTTTCTTTTTTTTTTTTTGTCTCCCTTCACTTTATACAGTGGAAGCATTGATCATGGTATTTGGTGAAAGACCATTCTGTAGGGACAGCTAGGTGGTACAGTGGATAAAGCATGGGCCTTGGATTCAGGAGGACCTGAGTTCAAATCTAGATTCAGACACTTGATACTTACTAGCTGTGTGACTCTGGGCAAGTCACTTAACCCTCACTGCCCTGCAGAAAAAAAAAGGAAAGAAAGAAAGAAAGGAAGGAAGGAAGGAAGGAAGGAAGGAAGGAAGGAAGGAAGGAAGGAAGGAAGGAAGGAAGGAAGGAAGGAAGGAAGGAAGGAAGGAAGGAAGGAAGGAAGGAAGGAAGGAAGGAAGGAAAGAAGGAAGGAAAGAAGGAAGGAAAGAAAGAAGGAAAGAAGGAAGGAAAGAAAGAAGGAAAGAAAGAAAGAAAGAAAGAAAGAAAGAAAGAAAGAAAGAAAGAAAGAAAGAAAGAAAGAAAGAAAGGCAGACTATGCTGTAAATGGAAAGGGTTTAGGGTCAGAAGACCCTGTGCAACCTTGTGGCCTTGAGAGATAAGCCCCAGTCCTTGCCTTTTTCAATATTTTTTTCATTCTAGGAAAAGGAGATAGAACCTTACAAAGAAGAATAATCAGGAAGAACTATGGTATCTAGGCATTCCAGAGTCTAGGTTCCAGAGGCAATACACCATTGATGCCTTTAGGACAAAAGAGTGACTTTAACAATTGAGCTTTAGCATCTCAGGTCAAAGGTAAGATCCATTCAGTAATCATGCTGCATATTCACACAAACTTGGTGAAATTAACTATCTAGGAAATTAACTGTATTTTGAATCTTCTCCCCTAAAAATGATGTATGTGATAGCATGCTGTGAGAAACAAGGGTCCTTGTTGACAAACTTGACCTGACTCAAGAGTTAAGGAGGAAGGCAATTTATTGATCAATATTGCAAGAAGGGCTATCTCTATGGGCAAAGCACACCCTAGCTATAGACAGCTAGTATTTTATACCCTATTCCCAAATTCAAAAGCCCTCCCTCCTCAATCTCCCATTGGCTAGTTCTTACAGAAAGTTCAGTGTTTAAAGCACGCTCAAAATCCCCTTAACATGATCCCCTTCCCACTACATACATCTTCATGCATCCCATGTTCAAAAATGGCCACTGTCTCCACCATTTGGGTGTTGTTAGATAATATTCTTTAACCAATTAAGCACGTTCAGCAAGGAGTCAAGGTAGCTACAATTCACTTAGCCTAAACTGACTGACAAAAACTGGGTCCAGCCAGTTTTTGTTTTTCTCACTTTAGGACAGAAGTTGTTTATCTGTTTCTGAAATAAGTGACACTTTCTTTTTATTTCTCACAATGCCCTCCAGGTATTAATAAAATGTTTGTATGCTTGTTCTTGCCATATCTTCACAGTAAATATCCCTTTATAAAAATACCTAATAGTAAGTAATTAAATGGAACTGAGGCCCTAGTAACTGGCCCCTAATAACGTGAAGGACATAGCCAATGGAGGCTTCAGTCAATAGCAATAAAGAAAAATTTTCTCAAACCCACAAGGTACCCTGGAACACAGAGCCACAGATGTAATGCCCATGGCTAAAGTAGAAAGGCCAGAGTATATAGGCTACAATTTATTTTAATATGCTTAGTCCTTGATTGTATATGTCTAAGGCTAACTGGAGATGGCCCCCAAAATTTGTCAACTGGGGTTAAGTGATTTGAACACGGTAACACAGCTATTAAGTGTCTGAAGTGAGATTTGAACCAAAGTCATCTTGACTCCAAGGCCAGCACTCTATCCATGGTGCCACCTAGCTGCATATCTACCCAAATAGAAAGGCTTCAAGTATAGGTCTGGAAGCAGACATGTAGTCAATTATCCAATAAACAACCTAGTTAAACTAAAACATGTTCATCGTCAAATTATTGGACACTCATTGATGATTAAAAAATTTGCTAAAGTAACTCCTAAAATTATCTGCTAAGATATGGAGGGTGGCCTGCATTATTGGAAGGTATTACCTAAATGGAAGAAATAATAATCTTTGAAAAATTGAAATTTGTGACTAATAAAGATTGTCTGTCTAGTTTTTAGTGAAATTTTATTTCTTGGCCACAAACTGAACAGACTCTCAGTTTTACTGTGTTCAGTGAAATATAGTCACTGTGTAGAAAAATATATTTACAGATTACATGGTGAAAAAAGTGTGCTAAGAATAAAATAGTGAGGCTAAACAATGTCTTTGTTTTGATTTTTACTGGGGAAAATGTTAAAAGAATGGTTGTTTCTAGATTGCCTTTTGTAGCAGCTAAGTTAAAAGCACCAGATCACATAATGGTGAATGCCTCACAAGCAAATTATATTTAGCTAAATTACCAGGATTCTAGCCACTCTAGGATGTTGAAAGCCCTAAAGAAGGAAATTGTTCAACTATTGACTAAATGGGCTAGATAAATGACCAGTATATGATTGCTTAATATCAACACAAAGGATTGCCAATAGGGCTTTTCTACAATGAAAATAACTCCACAAGAGATAATAGGAATTAAAGTCAGTTAATGCTCTTCTCTATTTGGGGCAAACAAGTAGAATTCATCATAAAGATTAGGACCACTGAATAGGTATAACCTTTCTTCTTTTGTGTAGGGGTGGGGTAGATAGGAAGAGAGGAGCGAAGTGAGAACTTGTTGAAACAAGGAAATATCATGCCTGATTAATTTTTAGTATGCTTTGGGTAGATAAATATGGCGGGGGCACCAGTAAAATAAATTATTTGTATTTTTAGAAGCATTTAAATAAGGTTTCTATACCAAGCTAATAAAAAGAGAAATGAGTGATGAAGTGAAAAGGAATATTTGGTTTTTTTCAAGGCAGGGCAGTAACTTAAAGAGTAGACTAGTTTCTCTCATCACAAAGTATTCATTATAAGATTATAAAGGCAAGTGCTAAATTTGTAATCTGAAGATTTGATTCCCAATCGTGGCTCTGTCCCTGAGTATTCCAGTGAACCTGGGTAACTTCCTTGCCCACTTAAGTTTTTAATCTCAATTATGAGCTGGAAGCAGGGGGGTGGGGGTGGAGACAAGATGGCAGAGGAGAAGCAATTACTTGCCTGAGATCTCGCCAAGACCCCTCCAAATACCTTCAAATAATGCTATAAGATATTCCTTCGGGCAGTAGAACCCAGCAAAAGGACAGGGGAAAAATAATTTTTCAGCCAAAGACAACTCAGAAGGTTAGCAGGTAAGGTCTGTTATATGGAGTAAGAATGAAATGCAGCCCACCACAACCTGTGCCAGCACAGATCCAACCCCAACAAACCAGAAGTAGGCCTCAGGAGGCTCTGAATCAGTGGCAGAACTCAGATCCCCTCAGAGTGAGGGGGATCAAACCAACTGGCCAGAAGGAGATTACATGGTTCTCTTTGATAGCACTGAAGCAGGACTCTGTTGTTTTGCCCATACTCAGATAGAGGTCACAGTCTTGGGTAGCATTCCTAGGCAGGGGAGGAGCACAAACACACAAGAGCTTTCAGCCATAATGAAACAGGCTTCATAGTGTCATGACAGAAAAGCAAGCCTGTGGTTGCTTGCAGACCAGAGCACAGGCCAGAAGAGTAGTAAACAAACCTCTCCTTAAATCATAACACCTTGTAAGAACTAAGGACTTACAAATTCTTAGCACTATCTTTGAGAATAGCGCTCAAAACCCTCTGAAGCTTGGGACAGGGTGCCTTCCACCCTGGAAGCAGTGACTCACTTTAACAAAGAGTTAAAAGTCAAGAAATGTGCTGGGAAAATGAGCAAACAGAAAAATGCTGACCCTAGAAAGTTTTTATGGTGCTCCTATATCCAAAGCTTCCAAGAAAAATATGAATTGGTTTCAGGCCACAGAAGTGATCAAAAAGGACTTTGAAAATAAAATGAGAGGTAGAGGAAAAAATGGAAAGAGAAATGAGAGTAAGCAAGGAAATCATGAAAAAATGTCAACAGTTTGGTAAAAGAGACACAAAAAATACCAAAGACTATATCACCTTAAAAAAGAGACTGGGCCAAAGGGTAAAAGTGTTACAAAAAAGCCAAAAAGGAAAAGAATCCCTGGAAACCCAAACGGGCCAAATGGAAAGGGAGGTAGCAATGCTCTCTGAAGAAAATAAATGCCTTAAAATTTACAATTGAGGGCCAGCTACGTGGCACAGTGTGATAGAGCACTGGCCCTGGATTCAGGTGGACCTGAGTTCAAATCTGGCCTCAGACACTTAATTACTAGCTGTGTGACCCTAGGGCAAGTCACTTAACCCCAATTGCCGTCACCAAAAATAAGATAAATAAATAACGATTGAGCAAATGGAACTAATTAACTTTATGAGAAATCAAGGAACAATAATGCAAAATCAGAAGAATGAAAAAATAGAAAACAATGTGAAATATCTCACTGGGAAAACAACTTACCTGAAAAATAGATTCAGGAGAGATAATTTGAAAATTATTGGACTAATAAAATCCATAAACAAAGAAAAGAGCCTAGCTAGTATCATCTTCTAAGAAATTATCAGGGAAAATTTCCCCAATATTCTAGAACCAAAAAGGTAAAATAGAAATTGAAAGAATCTGCCAATTACCTCCTGAAAAATGATACTAAAATGAAAACTTCCCAGGAGTATTATAGCCAAATTCCAAGCTCTCAGGTCAAGTGAAATATTGCAAGAAGGAAGATTGAGAGCATTTTTTTAGTTTTATTCTTCTTAAGTTTTTTTGTCTGTTTTGTTTCATACCTGACTAATGTGGAAATGTTTTGCATAACTAAACATGCATAATATATTGAATTTTTTACATTCTTAAGGGGTAGAGGCAGGGAGGGGAGGAAGAGAATTTTGGAAAACAGAGTTTTAAAAATAACAGTAAAATTATTTTACATGTAATTGGGAAAAATAAAAATGTAAATATATGTGGAAAACAAAAATACTATAATCTTTTTTTTTTTTTTTGCAGGGCAATGGGGGTTAAGTGACTTGCCAGGGTCACACAGCTAGTAAGTGTCAAGTGTCTGAGGGCCGGATTTGAACTCAGGTACTCCTGAATCCAGGGCCGGTGCTTATCCACTGCGCCACCTAGCTGCCCCAAATACTATAATCTTTGAAAAAAAGCGTTTGATATTTTAATCGGTAAAACTATGGGTCTTGGACCAGAGGTCATATATCATCTCATTTAGCCTGATAACAGTCAAGAAAAGAACTGGAGTGTCTCATTCCCAGGTTGGTGACAAGGTGATAAAATTTGAGGACACATCAACACTTAAAAAATAAAACTTTATTGATAATGTTTATCACCTACATTTCTGAAGGTATTATTCCTGTCTCTAAATTAGTCTTCCAACAAGCAATAAAACAAGAGAAATGAAACAGTTCAGCAAAACTAAGCAAAATATTGGGGGGGGAGATAATCTGACATTTTATAGAGTGTACCGATTAAAGTCAACAAATGTTCTCTTTTTTTTACATTTAAAGATAGTTTTCAATATTTGTTTTTATAAGATTTCTAGTTTCAAATTTTTCTCCCTTCTTCCTCTCCCTCCCCCTTCCCCAAGACAACAAGTAATCTGATATAGGTTATATATGTACAATCATATTAAACATATTTCTACATTTGTCATGTTATAAGAGAAGAATCAGAGCAAAAAGGAAAAAAAAACCTCAAAAAAGTAAAAACAACAATAAAAAACAATACAAATAGTATGGCTTGATCTGCAACTAGATTCCACAGTTCTTTTTTTTTCTGGATTTGGAGAGCATTTTCCATCATGAGTCCTTTGGAACCATCTTGGACCACTGTATTGCTGAGAAGAATCAAGTCTATCAGGGTTGATCAACACCTGTTGATCAACATCAACTGTGTACAATGTTCTCCTGGTTCTGCTCATCTCACTCATCATCAGTTTATGCAAGTCCTTCCAAATTTCTCTGAAATCTGCCTGCTCATCATTTCTTAAAGCATAATAATATTCCATTACATTCATATAACACAACTTGTTCAGCCATTCCCCAATTGATGATCAACCCCTCAATTTCCATTTCCTTGCCAACATACAAAGAGCACTTATAAATATTTTTGTACATGTGGGTCCTTCTCGCTTTTTTATGATCTCTTTGGAGAAAGACCAAATAGTGTATTGCTGGGTCAAAGGGTATGCACAGCTTTATAGCCCTTTGGGCATAGTTCCAAACCACTCTCCAAATGGTTGTAGCAGTTCACAGCTCCATCAAGAATGCATTAAGGTGTTGGGGCGGCTAGGTGGCGCAGTGATAAAGCACCGGCCCTGGATTCAGGAGTTCCTGAGTTCAAATCCGGCCTCAGAACACTTGACACTTACTAGCTGTGTGACCCTGGGCAAGTCACTTAACCCCATTGCCCCGTAAAAAAAAAAAAAAAAAAAGAATGCATTAGTGTTCCAAATTTTTCCACAACTTCTCCACATTTATTATTTTCCTTTTTTGTCATGTTAGCCAATCTGAAAGATATCAGGTAGTACTTCAGAATTGTTTAATTTACATTCTCTAATCAATAGTTATTTAGAGCATTTTTTCATATGGCAATAGATATCTTTTATTTCTTCATCAGAAAACTGCTTGTTCATATACTTTGATGATTTCTCAATTGGGGAATGACTTGGATTCTTATAAATTGGATTTAGTTCCCGATATATTTTTTAAATGAGGCCTTTATCAGAAGTACTGGCTATAAAAATTGTTTCCCAGCTTTCTGTCTCCCTTCTAATTTTGGATTCATTGCTTCTGTTTGTGCAAAACCTTTTAAATTTAATGTAGTCAAAATCATCCATTTTGAATTTCATAATATTCTCTATCTCTCGTGTGGTCATAACAAATGTTCTTCAAGCACCTACCATGTGCCAGGTACTAGTCTAAGTGCTGAGGATACAAATAGAAAAATAAAGACTGTCCCCATCTCCAAGGAGTTTACAATTATGGGGTGAGACCACACACACACACACACACACACACACATCAAAGGTGAAAAGTGGTAGAGATAGGGAACAACAAGGAGTACCCTTTAGTGTTCCACCTTCCATTTTTCCAATAAGAGGGATATGCAAAAATAAATTGAAAATGTGTTGAGTATTAAAATCTTAATCACATGGTGATGAGATTTCATGTGATCAGTATATTCTTGGTGAGACATGATCTGTGGAATCCAACACAAGCGGAGCCACAGATGGAAAATGAAGAGTTACCAACACTTGTATTTTCCTAGTTCCAGAAGGTAGTAGGGTAAAATGGTTCTCATATATCTTAAACAGTAATTCTTGAAGATTATTGATGAAAGGGGCAGCCACACCAAATATCCAACAATGTTATTCAAATAACAGTAGCTCCACAGCCAACATTAAACCCCTTCATTTTCATCAGTTTTTTTTTTTAATCTACATGACCAACAATGAAATTTAGGGTAAATTGCATGCCCAATACAAGCGATTGTAGCAATCTATAGACTAGAGCATGATTCACTTCCCTCCCCCTTTAAGTAAATAAAAATCTACTGGGGAATCTATATGACAAGTTATTAGATTTCTCTCTCTCCCTCCCTCCTTCTTCCTCCTTCCCTCCCTCATTCCTCACCATCCCACCCTCCAATTTTGATGAATTACTTACATTTTCAATACTGCCCTTCTAAAGTCAAATTATAAGTCTTCAGAGAAATCAACAGTAGTTTTTCATTAGGAAAAGGTTAGGGAAAACTGGCATAAAGGATGTCCGTTTTCAGTGCAGCACCAGTAATATTCTGACTGCTTATCATTGAAAAATGTTTATTCTGCATGGTTTCAGAGAATGTGATATTTTGTATAAAGCTGATGTTTTTTGTCATTGACAAGGAGCAATGAGGCTTGAACAACTTCTATCATTATTAGGATTATTTAATAAACATAGAGTCATAGAGTAATTGAGAACAATTAGGTGAAAATTATTGTTTTAAATTTTAGAACAGTTACATGGGCATGAAACAATTAGTGTACCCTTGTCCTTATCCATTCCCTACCTAGTGACCTAAAACTGTCATCTCATCTGCAGAAATAGGAAGAAAAAGGAAAACAAAATTTCTATTCACACTGCTGCGAAACTTGACCATATCCAAAGTAAATATATTCTAACCAATTGAAATTTGACGTGAAAATTGCATGGACTTTAATTTTTCATAATATTTTTAAAGTCTAAAATATTACAAAAAATATTTTAGGCTCTTCACTGAACACAGTGCTTGATGAGTATTTGATAAATGAGATAAAACTCATTGGATTGTGCTAAGTGGCCCCAATATCTGAGGGTTCTATACTTTAGGAAATAGGTAAATCTAATATATCCAACCTGCCTGCTGATCTACATAAAGGATACAGGAAGGCTTCATTATGTTGACTTTGACTGAAAGGACTTAGTCTCCTTGTAATTGAAAATTCAGGGCAGATTACAGACAATCAAACAAAAAGAATCAGCATTTTCTAACTAGGTGAATGTAGCAAATTAGGTTGAAATTGATAACAATGTGCCATCATACCTTTTCTGATGTTGTCAGGTCAGTTTGTTTATAGGACTTATTTTCTTGTTAGTCCTCAATTATTTGCTTTTTAGACTGTCTTTATTTCTATGTGATACTTTTACTCTAAGAATTTTTTTTAGAATTAGCATTTAAAATGAACCATGTATAACACCAGGAATTATGCCCAAAGGGGTAAATAGAATCAAATATTAGAATGACCCATCTCCAGTCATGCAATTTCTTTTAGTAAATTCAGTCTGTGCTATAGTATGCTAGGAGGGACAATAATGGGGCATCACCATGGCCATTCTATATGTAGTATAGGGCAACTACATAGGTGAGTAGTAGAAGTAATGGAATATCTGATGTCTACTTCAGTAACCAGTTGAGAAGGAAGTGATGGTCTAACTGCCTAGAACTTGACTCAGAAGGTAAAAAACACAACACGTTTGATCACAACTAAATCTATGATTGTATAAGCAGCTGATTTTCTATGTCTATTTTAAAGGAGATATGGACTTTAAGAAAGTTACCATTAAAGTACCAAATCTCTAACCCAACCTGTTTAAGCAACTATTTGCAAAAAAAGAGAAATGGACAAAAATACAGGCATTTAGAATTTTTCAACAATTTTATCTAATATAAAACTGTCACCATAACAAGGATGCCCAAAGCATCCCAAAACTTCTTGTCAGGAAATATACCATTTCCTAGGCAAAAGCCATATAATTTCAGAATATAAACTAATCTGTGAAACATTATGAACCATTATACAAGATTAGATGCAATATCAACTCAAAAAATAGCCAAAAGCAACAAGGAGGAAAATAAGTCTGAAGAAACCATGTTTTGAGATGTAGATAAGCCAGCTAGGTCATCCTAAAACTTTTGCAAATAAATTTAAATGGAGAACAAGGGGAAAAAAGACAAATTCATAGAAGAGAAATATCAACATTTCTTTGGAGATCTATTCTTGTCAGTGATGATTATGGAACTTCCATATTTAGATTATTATCTAAGTACCTAAAGAAGGAAGTAAAATTGGTACTGAAGAAGATTAATATGAAAAAAGCACAGGTAACTTTTTAGAAATGTTTTACCATGAAATTCACTCAGAGGTATAGAAAATAAACATTATTGTGATGACTGATTGTTGATTAAGAAAAAAGGATTAAGTAGTAGAACAAATGGCAACCTTAAAGGTTCTCTTCCTTCAATATGCTACCTCTTCTTCATGTGTTTAAATTCCTTTACAGATAATATTATAAAAAAACTCTTTTTAATTACATACCGAATGTAAACGTCAAGTAAGGCATAAAACAGGTAACTATATAATGAACAATGGGGTTAACCAGTTCTCTGAGGAATATACTGTGCATGTTCCTTTTGGAAGATTATTGTTGTTCAGTCATTTTTCAGTCATGTTTGTCTCTTCGTGATCCTATTTGGTCTTTTCTTGACAAAGATACTGGAGTGGTTTGCCATTTTATTCTCCAACAAATCTTACATATGAGGAACTGAGGCAAACAGGGTTAAGTGACTTGCCCAGGGCCACACATCTAATAGGTGTGTTTTGAACACATAAAGGTGAGTTTTCCTGATTTAAAGCCCAGTATCTAAAAACTGAGCCCCCAGCTGCCCTTTTGGAAGATTAAATGGTGCTAATTATTTTGAAAATTGTACTACCACAACCCCTTATAAGTTTTATCTAGCATCTTTCAAAAGAGGCAAGTATAGAAATTTAAAAAGGAAAAAGAAATCAACACATACTTTTGAAAATATCTACTATTTGCCAGCCAATCTAGTAGGTGTTGGAAATAATAATGACAAACTATTCCAGTATCTTTGCCAAGAAAACTCCAAATGGAGTCACAAAGAGACAGACATGACTGAAATGAAATAACAAAAACTCTAGTTCACTTTACAGATGAGGGAAATGAAGCAAAAAGGGTTAAGTGACTTGGCCAAGGTCACACAGCTAATAAGAGTCTGAGGCTAGATTTGAACTTAGGTGTTTGTGATTCCAGACCTGGGGTGTAGGCACCACCTAGCTGCCCACATACAGGCACACAAAATACAGGCATACACACAAATAAAGATCAAACAAATTCAAAAGAATACCAAAGAAATATGGGGCTCCCAAAAAGGTACTAATCTCAGATTGAAAACCCATGCTTCAAAAATCCCAGATGAGCTTCCAAGAAGTCATCCACAGCTCACACTCTTCTCTCCCCATGCTAGAGACATGCATTTGATCCTTGGGCCCTATACTCAAAGGAAATAGAATCTCTTTCTAACTTCTCCTATCCTGGAGCAAAACTCCATGAAAATCCTAAAAACAAGTTTGATATGGATCAGATCTAGAGTTTTCCCAAAAGTGGTATATCAGGGTAACATCCTACAAAAATGACTTAAACAATCCCAAAAGGTGATCATATAGCAATAGCGAAAGATTGATAGATAACAGTATTGTTTTACTATTTTCCATAAAATAGCAAAAGAACCAGAGGAATGTATAAATGGATTAAAATATGTAGAAATAGAGTGAGTACTCATACCAGTGTAATCATGGATCCTCTGAAGCATTTAAGGAGTTCTTACTATGCCTGAATGAATGAACAGTCTAATGGAATAGGTATCCTTCTGGGAACACTAAGTTCCCATTATTAGAATAGAGATTTGACTTCATGTATGTTAATTTCAGATGTTTTATAAAGCAAGCTTGATTCTTCTGAAAATACACAAATAAAAGATTTCTAAGCTGTCCAGTGAAAGTATTTTAGCTTCATTTTGTCAAAGATCCTAATTAATGTTATATCTAAAATATAACATAACACTTTCATACCCTAAATAACCATCATTTCTGTCACATCAATGTGAGTTCTGTTTACCAAAGTTACAAATACAATTTCTCTATGCTTGTCTATTCTGTGCTACTCTGTTCCATATTCTCCCATGAATTGATTACAGGGGAGGCACATTCTGTAATGAGGGATTTATATCCATTCACTTGACAATAGATATATACAGATTCAATAAGACTATATATTCTTTTTTCTGGTGCAATGAGGGTTAAGTGACTTGCCTATGGTCACACAGCTAGTAAATGGCAAGTGTCTGAGGCTGGCTTTGAACTCAGGTCCTCCTGAATCCAGGGCCTGTGCTTTATCTGCTGTGCCACCTATCTGCCTCAGACCATGTATTCTTATACACCTTATTACAAGTAATAAAAGTGGTAAGAAAAGATACTTATTTCCATGAGAAAATTATTTGACCAGTGAGACATAATTGACCCAAGTTTCAGGAAGTTGTTTGACTATCTCATTTTTCTTTTGGGCCAGACAGAAAAAGTAGGTATGTAAACTGATTAAATACCCATACCTGAAAGTATCACTGTCAACCCAGGAATTTTCTAGTAACCTTTGACAAGGCTCAGGTCATGTTCCTGTCCTGTTCGATATTTTTATCAATGACTTGAAGGAAAACATAGAAGAAATGCTTATACAGTTTGGATATGACAAGCAGCTATAAAGAATAACTAATATGATGGATGGTTGAATCAGAATCTTAAAAGATCTTGACAGGCTGGAAAGAAGAGCCAAATCAAATGAGATGACCCTTAATATGGATTAAGGGAAACCTGTTTTTAAGTTTTATAAAATCAGCTACACAACGGTAAAATGGAAGAAATTGGGCTTAAGAGAAAGTCATGTGGGGAAAAAAAACACCTTAGGTTTTAATTTTATACAGGTTGATTCTTAGTCAATAGTGTGATAACTCTTTCCTTCGGGAAAATGATAGAAAATTAATTTACATTACAAAATCATGGTATTAATAACAAGATAGTTAACAGGATGCTGATCAGAGGACAGATAAACTCTTGTCTTCATTTATGTAACACACATAAATAATGACACTGATAAACCAGAGCATGGGCAGAAGAGAATAACAATTGTAAGAAAACTTAAAAGAATATCATAGGAGAAAAGGTTGAAGGAATTTGATGGTTAGCTAGAAAAGAAAATATTTGGGAGGAGCAAAAACACAATAGATCCTTTCAAATAGGGATCATGGGAAAGATAGATTTGGAAGCAGATCTTACGTCAATCAGATAAATAACATACACATTATGTGAGCTATCCAAAAGCGGAATTGGGCATGTCCTAGGGCACAGAGTTAGTTCCCCATTACAAGCAGCACTTAAATTTATTGTAAAAGACGAACGCATGATCTATTCCCTGTATATCTTAGAAAGAACTCTTTCATTGGACCAAAACTTGGATTAGATGACTTCTAAGGTGGAATTTTAACTCTACAATTTTAAGATTCTCTAAACTCACAAATTAATAATAATGATGATGGTGGTGGTGGTGGTGATGTGATAATGATGGTGGTAGTGGTGATCATTATGAAGAAAAAGAAGAAACTATGTAGCCTAATGGCTAGAAGTCTGGGGTTGGAATCAAGACCCACCCATGAAACTTGCTAGGTTTGTGACCCTGTGCAAGTCACTCAATTTCCATATACCTCATGTAAACTTACTTGGATTTACCCACTCTGTCATACAGTTGGAGATCTATTGGGGGAGAGTCCTCAAACTAGGAGAATCCCATAGACTTCATATATTTACTTATAATAAAACCAAATTACATAATATTATAATTTTACAGAGCATTTATTGACAACCTTCCCATCACATTGGTAATATAAGTATCATTCCAATTTTACACATGAAGAAACTGAGATTTAAATAGGTTTAGTGACAAGTATAGGTTCCCACATTTCTCAACTTGTTTAGGGTCCCATAATTCTCACTTTTTGGATTTGGGATTCAGAAAAAACATATATTTTGTTACCAAATCATGTGATCTTTGCTCCATGTTGTTATTGTTGTGTGTCCTTTGTTCTCAAAGAGGACCATGACATAGGGAAGGTAATGTCATGAATTGCAGTGAATTAAATTTAAGTGAGAGAGGGCTGTGCAAAGTCATTAACCTCACTATCTCTACCAGAGCCATCTGGATCCAGTGGCAAGATATATATCAGGATGACTAGAAATAGTTCCAGATGTTTAACATAATTGGGGTTAAGTGACTTGCCCAGGGTCACATAGCTAGTAAGTATCTGAGGTCAAATTTGACCTCAGGTCCTTTTAACTTCAGGACCAGTACACCACTTAGCTTACCTTGACCCATGGCACACATTTAAAGGAAATAATTCTACAATTATATATATACACATATAAACAAAATAAGAATCTAAGAAATAGCATAAACCAAAGTAGCTGTACTCAACAGGATACAGAATCCTTTCCTTTTCTCCCATTTTTCTATGAATCTGAATGAGGCACAAAATGCTTATTTATTTCCAAGACAGATTGGCCTGTAAATAATTTTAGCTCTGGACAGGCTCCAAAACAAGAAGTGAGCCCTTAGGTCAAGGGGAAAGTTTGAAAGGGATTTTATTTAACTTTTACATAACCTATAAAAATCTTAGATAATTCAACAGTATATTCTATCATATAGAATCACAGAATCACAGAACTGGCAAGGACTCTATAAAAATCACCTTACATATAAGACCTCATCTTACATTATGAGAGAACTGAGACTCAGAGAAGATAAGAGACTTTCTTAAGGTCATATAATTAGTCAGTAGCAAAAAGGTTGGTTTGAGCTCAAGTATTCAGACTCCAAGTTCATTGCTTCCAACCATAGCAGGTTACCCCCAAGAAAACAATAAATTTTGTCCTGGCTATCCTCCATGCTTGGAATGTACTCCTACCTCACTTCTATATCTTGGAAACCCTATACACATTTATGTATATGTGTGTATGTATGTATGTGTATATGTAAATATATATACACATGTATAGCTATAGATATATACATATCTTAAGCTATATATAAAATAACTAGGAAAAATAAAATATGGAAAACACTGGATTTAAGAGGAGTTTGAGAAGGCTTCTCCTAGAGGTGGGACATTAGTTGAAATATAAAGGAACCCAGGAAAGTTGGTATATTCCAGGCATGAGGGACAGTTAGAGAAAATGTCCCATATAAGAGGAATGAAACGTCTAATTCATGAAACATCAAGGAGTTCAGTGTCCCTAGACTAAATATATAACGTTGAATAAGGTTGGAAAGGTGGGAGCTTGTAAATGTATGCATTTACACTTAGTATAATGGGTTGATTGTTTCACAAATCATTTTCCTCACAACACTGTGATATGGATGTCATCTTCTTATTGATGTAAGAAAGTGATGTCTCAAAATAAAGATACGACTTCACCCCAGGTCACATTTATATCTGTTGGAGTCACAACTTGAACCAACAGACCACTGCCTCTAGGTCTAGAAATCCCTCCTCTACACCATGCTGACTGATTACAGACAGGGTTAACTAGCAGGGAGTTGAATGCAGTGTCTCATGACACACACCTGAAATAAGGGCTTAATTTTGTATTTGAAGTTAAAACATTTAATACCTGATGTTTAATTTCAAATTTTAGCTTAATTTCTCAAAAAAGAAGAAACAAAACAAAGTAATTATTCTCTATCCCTTTATAGCACATGGTTTCTAGGAAGTGTTATTAGAATAAAAATCTTTCCAGCATCATACTACAATGTACTATTTTATTCTTAGAAATCCTTCCTTGTTTAAAATTGTCTTCTTGCTCTTTTGCAAGCCCTCTCCCCCTTATTTCAGACAATAAAAGATTGAGACAATCATTATTTCAGATATATTCAATGGAAGATATACTAACATTTGAGAGTACTAAAAATATTGAATTAGGATCAAAAGAGTACTCTAAAATCCCGTAGGAAAAAAGCAAGGCAACACAATAAGAGGCTAAAATCAAAAAAAGAAGAAATAAAGTAACAGATATGTTTCTGGATTAAAACATTCCAAATGGGGGCAGCTAGATGGTGCAGTGGATAAAGCACTGGCCCTGGACTCAGGAGTACCTGAGTTCAAATCCGACTTCAGACACTTGACACTTACTAGCTGTGTGACGCTGGGCAAGTCACTTAATCCCCATTGCCCCACAAAAAAAAAAAATTAATTAAAAAAAATTCCAAATCTTCCCAAAGTTTGAAATCCATTGAGCTGCCCGTAATTGGCAACTGAGGGTAAAAATAACAAAGAAATATTTGCATTCCAAAAATGTAATATATCACAATCATGAAAAGCGTTAGAAAGGGCCCTAGGTCTTGAGTCAGAAGTGCTAGATTTGAATCCCATCTTTTTTTTTTTTTTTTGGTGAGGCAATTGGGGTTAAGTGACTTGCCCAGGGTCACACAGCTAGTAAGTGTCAAGTGTCTGAGGCCGGATTTGAACTCAGGTCCTCCTGAATCCAGGGCCAGTGCTCTATCCACTGTGCCACCTAGCTGCCCTGTCCATCTTTTCAACTTATTAGGTGTATGATTCTATGCAGACTTTCCCCCTCTCTTGGCTTCAGCTTCATCACTTGTAAAATGGGGCATTTTGATCACATGATCTCTAAGGTCCTCCCATATCTAAATACTACAAATTCCCATGGGCATATAAGTAGTTCAAATTTGGTGTTCTTTTTATTACATAAAACTGCTTTTCAGAAACTCCCCAACATGCTACTGTCTTTTGGGCTTAAAGTTGTACCAGCAAAAATAGATACTTTTGTTTCTATCTAAATGACTGACTCAAAGATCATATTTCCAAAGCCAATCATGAGCCCTTTCATTCTAGGGGAAGTATTACAAAAAAAGTGATGTTTTCATTCAGAGCCAGGTCAACCTTACAAAATAGTTGCTGCCTAAGTGATATGATTTGAAAGGTGCTAGAAAAAGTCTGCCATCCGAAAAAAAGGTCACTCCATGATTAGGGCTAATATTCCACTAGTAGAAGTTTATCCTTTTGGATTTATAAGGCTAAGTCTTTAATAATGCTGTAATAAAATGGATAACCATCTACAATGGAAGATGCCTTAAACCCACTATTAGCTTACATCCTGGAAAGAAATCCATTTCTACATTTTTTTAGTCTTGAAAGTCAGCCAGTGAAATAAGCTAAGTCCTGTAGGGATTGAAGAGGGCAAGGGTTAGGAAACAATGAGAAAGCTAAAAGAAAAGGAAGACAGATATCACCGAAGACAAAGTTTAATTACTCCACAATTATGGGGTGGAAATCTGTTTTCTGAAAGTGAAAGGGTAGTTAGAGCAAAAGGATCACTTAACTAAAAATAAAAATTGGATGCAATTTTGGAAACCATTATTTTGTTTATATTTTGCATACCCTTTTTATGTCTCTTTGATAAAATTTAAGCTACATGAGAGCAGGACTGTTTCATTTAATTTTCTACACCTCTATTTAGCACAGGACTTGATATTCATGCTCAATAAACGATTGTTGCTTAAGTGACTGGTTCAAAATGTTAATTTATGTGTCCCAATATCTTCCTTTCTTCGGGAGCCCTAACTGTATTCAGGAATTATTTCTCTGATGTTTTTTGGTAGCAGCATTTAGGTTTGATGGAACTACCTAAGTCCCTAATAAAATATTACAATTGCATCTGTTTTACCTAAATGTTTTACATGGATTGCATTTTTAAAAGAAACAAATACCAAAGCTAGATGACTGATGTTGCATTTATAGGATAGTGAATAAGTGCAGGGACTATGTCTTGTATAAATTTTTATCTCCCCCATATGCCTACCATAGTGTTATGTATTATATTAATGCAAGTTATTTTTTAAAAATATATACACAATTCTTATGGACCCAGAGGTACCACTGATACCACTGGATTGATTTTTGTGTTATGGGATTTTAATGTAGAACTGACAGAGATATTAGGGGCCATCTAGTTCACCCTCTTTTTTGTACAAATGAAGAAATCGAGGCCACAAAAGTTAAGAGGCTTGTCCAAAATCTCAAAGGTAATAACTGAAAAACAGACAAACCAATCATCTCAGGATTTAAACCCAGGTCATCTGACTTTTATATTCAGCATTTTTTTCTCTGATGCCAGATTTTCTCTCTTTCTTCCTTACCTGGCAAAAAGCAATTATGAGGATCAAATGTGATAGCTATGAAAGAACTTAACAAAACAAAGTCTCATTCAAATATCAAGTATGGTTATAAAATTTTCCCTTTACATAACTTGGAGTCTTAACACAATGATGAGCACATAGTAGGCACTAAGTAAGTAGGCATTAAATGAAACCTAGGAGGAGGAGCCAAGATGGCTGAGAGTAGCCAGCAAATCACGTGAGTTCTCCTTCTGTTCCCTCAAAAAGGACTAAACGGATTCTGAAATTACAGAACCTGCAAAGAGACAGGGAGACACAGTCTTCCAACCAGAGATAATTTAGAAGACTTCAGGAAAGGTTGATCTCACTCGGGCAAAAGGGAGGCTCAGCTCACTTTAGCCCAGAGTGCGGGAGAGGGTGGGGCAAGTCAGCAGGAAGCTGTGGGACACAGCCAAGCAAGAAAGGCCCTTGGATCCTGGCACAACAAGCCAGTGGTGCAGCAGAACAGTGGCAAAATCCACCTGCACCAGCTGAGAGGGCAGGTTGCCAGTTGGAGGGAAACCCACAAGACAGGCACCAGAAGGCCTACTCATCCCAGCGCACTCAGTCAGGAAGCCCAGGGCGACATCCACTGATCCCACCTCACTCAGACAGGAAGTCCAGGGCAGTGAAAAATCTACAAGACATAGAGGCCTCAGTGTAGAGAGCCAGTGACACAGGCCCTATATCCTAGCACAAGAAGCTTGAAACAGGGACCCTGGTGCCCCAAGAGGAGACCTCAACTTTTGAAAAAAAAAAAAAAAGCTTCATTATGAGCAAAAAACAAAAAAGAACTCTCACCATAGAGAGCTTCTGTGTTGACAGGGAAGAGGCAAACACAAACTCAAATGAGGACAATACTCCCAAATTGCCTATATGTGAAGCCTCAAGAGGGAAGATGAATTGGTCTCATGAACAAAAAGCCTTCTGGGAGGAGCTCAAAAAGCATTTTAAAAATCAATTGAGAGAAATGAAAGCAACAAAAGACAATTATGATAAAAGAATCAGTAGCTTGGAAAAGGAAGCACAAAGATTGACTGAACAAAACAATTCCTTAAAAAATTCATCTGGCCAAATGGAAAAAAAAAGGTGCATAATCTCATTGAAGAAAACAATGCCTTAAAAATTAAAATCGGACAGTTGGAAGATAAGGAATCCATGAGGCGCCAGGAATCAGTCAAGCAGAAACAAAAGAATGAAAAAATAGAAGAAAATGTGAAATTCCTCATTGGAAAGACAACTGATCTGGAAAACAGATCTAGGAGAGACAATTTGAGAATCATTGGGCTGCCTGAAATCCATGATCAGAAAAAGAGTCTAGATACCATATTCCAGGAAATTATTAAGGAGAACTGCCCTGATATGATAGAATCAGAGGATAAAATTGTCATTGGAAGAATCCACCAAACAGCTCCTGAAAGAGACCCCAAAAGGAAAACTCTAAGGAATATTGTAGTCAAATTCCAGAATAATCAGGCGAAAGATAAAATACTACAAGCAGCCAGAAAGAAGCAATTTAAATATCATGGAGCCACGGTCAGGACTGCTCAGGACCTAGCAGCTTCAACATTAAAGGATCACGAGGCTTGGAATATGATATTCTGGAAGGCAAAGGAGCTTGGAATGCAGCCAAGAATCTACTACCCAGCAAAACTGAGTATTCTCTTTCAGGGGAAAAGATGGGCATTCAGTGACACTGGGGACTTTCAAGGTTTCCTGAGGAAAAGACCAGAACTGAATAGAAAATTAGATCTTAATATACAAGACTCAAGAGAAGTTTAAAAAGGTAAAGAGGGGGAAAAAAGTTACTCAATTAGGTTAAACTGTTTACATCCCTACATGGGAAGATAATACTTTTAACTCTTGAGATATGTAAATGTATTTGGGCAGACAGAGGGACTATACACAGAGGGTATAAATATAAATTGTATTTGATGTGATGACATAAAGGAAATTAAAGGGTTAAAAAGGGAGCTTATTGGGAGAAGAGGAAAGTGGAGGTGGAATGGGGTGAATTACATCATATGAAGAGGTGAAAAAAAAACCTATTACAATAGAGAGAAAAAAGGGAGGGGTGAACATTGTTTCAACCCTACTCTCATTAGATTTGATTCAAAGAGGGAATAACATATACATTAATTTGGATACAGAAACTTAGGTTATTCTTTAAGGAAGCAAAAGGGGAAGGGAAAGGGGGGACTGATAGAAGGGAGGGCAAAAGCAAGGGAGAAAAGGATAAAGAAAAGGGAGGCGGTGATAAAAAGGGAGGGCAGATTGGGGGAGGCAGGGGTAAGAAGCAAAACATTGGTGAGGAGGAATAGGGTGAAAGAAGGGGGAAGTACAAAGGGGGTAAATAGAATGGAGGGGAATAGACAGTTAGTAATAATAACTGTGAATGTGAATGGGGTGAACTCTGCTAAAAAATGGAAGCAAATTGCAGAGTAGATTAAAAGCCAGAATCCTGCAATATGCTATTTACAAGAAACACATTTGAAGCAGAGAGATACACATAGAGTAAAGGTAAAAGGCTGGAGAAGAATATATTATTATGCTTCAGCTAAAGTAAAAAAGGCAGGGGTAGCAATCCTTATCTCAGACAAAGCACAGGCAAAAATAGATCTCATTAAAAGAGATAAGGAAGGAAACTGCATCTTGCTAAAAGGCACTACAGATAATGAAGCAATATAAATATTAAATATGTATGGGCCAAGTGGTAAAGAATTCAAATTCTTAGAGGAGAAGTTAAATGAGTTACAAGAGGAATTAGACAGTAATACTACACTAGTGGAGGATCTGAATCTTCCCCTCTCAGAACTAGATAAATCTAGCCTTAAAATAAATAAGAAATAGATGACCAGAAAAGTTAGTCATGATAGGTGTCTGGAGAAAACTGAATGGGGATAGAAAGGAATATACCTTCTTCTCAGCAGTACATGGCATCTTTTCAAAAACTGACCATGTATTAGGGCACAAAAACATTATAGAAAGGCAGAAATAATGAATGCATGCTTCTCAGATCATTATGCAATAAAAATTTCATGTAAGAAAGAGCCATGGAAAATAGAATGAAAATCAATTGAAAACTAAATAATTTCATTCTAAAGAATGAATGGGTCAAACAACAAATCATAGAAACAATATAATGTCATCCAAGAGAATGACAATAATGTGACAACATACCAAAATGTATGGGATGCAGCCAAAGCAGTGCTTAGGGGAAAATTTGTAGCTCTAACTGCTTACTTGAATAAAAAAGAAAAAGAGGAGATCAATGAACTGGGAATGCAATGTAAAAAGCTAGAAAGAGAACAAATTAGAAATCCCCAATTTGATACTAAACTAGAAATCCTGAAAATTAAAAGAGAACTTAAAATTGAAAGCAAGAAAACTATAGAATTAATCAATAAATCTAAGAGCTGGTTTTATGAAAAAACTAATAAAATAGATAAAATATTGGTTAATTTGATTTAAAAAAGAAAGACGAAAACCAAATTACCGGTATCAAAAATGAAAGGGGTGATGTTACCACCAATGAAGTGGAAAATAAATCAATAGTTAGGAATTGTTTTGCCCAACTGTATGCCAATAAATTTGACAATCGAAATAAAATGGATGAATATTTACAAAAATACAAATTGCCCAGGTTAACTGAAGAAAAAATAAAATCTTTAAATAAGCCCATATTAGAAAAAGAAATTCAGCAAGCCATTAAGGAACTCCCTAAGAAAAAATTCCCAGGGCCAGATGGGTTTACAGGTGAATTCTACCAAACATTTAAAGAACAATTAATTTCAATATTATACAAATTATTTGGAAAAATAGGTGAAGAAGGAGTTCTAGCAAATTCATTTTATGACAGAAATATGGTGGTGATACCAAAACAGGCAGAGCAAAAACAGAGCAAGAAAATTACAGACCAATTTCCCTAAAGAATATGGATGCTAAAATCTTAAACAAGATATTAGCAAGGAGATTACAGCAAGTGATCACTAGGATGATACACTATGACCAGGTGGGATTTATACCAGGAATGCAGGGCTGATTCAACATTAGTAAACCTATGAACATAATCAACCACATCAATAAGAAAACCAACCAAAATCATATGATTATCTCAATAGATGCAGAAAAAGCTTTTGACAAAATACAGCACCCATTCCTAATAAAAACACTAGAGAGCTTAGGAATAGGTGGAGCTTTCCTTAAAATAATAAACTGCATCTACCTAAAACCATCAGCAAGTATTATGTGTAATGGGGATAAGTTAGAGGCCTTCCCAATAAGATCAGGGGTGAAACAGGGATGTCCATTATCACCCCTATTATTTAATATTGTCCTAGAAATGTTAGCTTTAGCAATCAGAGAAGAGAAAGGAATTAAAGGAATTAGAATAGGCAAGGAAGAAACAAAACTATCACTCTTTGTAGATGATATGATGGTATACTTAAAGAATCCTAGAGAGTCAACTCAAAAATTACTTGAAACAATTAACAACTTTAGCAAAGTAGCAGGATATAAAATAAATCCACATAAATCATCAGCATTCCTATACATGACCAACAAAGTCCAACAGCAAGAGGTAGAAAGAGAAATTTCATTTAAAGTAACGATAGATAATATAAAATACTTAGGAGTCTACTTGCCAAGACAAACCCAGGAACTCTATGAACACAATTACCAAACACTTTTCACACAAATCAAATCAGATCTAAATAATTGGAAAGATATCAGTTGCTCATGGATAGGCAGAGCTAATATAGTAAAAAATGACAATTCTACCTAAATTATTTTACCTATTCAGTGTCATACCAATCAGAGAACCTAAAAATTATTTTATAGAGCTAGAAAAAATAATAACAAAATTCATTTGGAAAAGTCAAGAATACCAAGGGAAATAATGAAAAAAATGCACAGGAAGCTGGGTTACCTGTACCAAATCTGGAGCTTTACTATAAAGCAGCAGTCATCAAAACTATCTGGTAATGGCTAAGAAATAGAGTGGAGGATGAATGGGATAGGCTAGGCACAGGAGACACAGTAGCAAATGACATTAGTAATGCTGTGTTTGATAAACCCAGAGACAATTTTTATGGCCAGTACTTCTGATAAAGGTCTCATTTCTAAATTATATAGGGAACTAAATCAAATTTATAAGAATCCAAGTCATTCCCCAATTGAGAAATGGTCAAAGGATATGAACAGGAAGTTTTCTGATGAAGAAATAAAAGCTATCGATTCCCATATGAAAAAATGTTCTAAATCACTATTGATTAGAGAGATGCAAATTAAACCAACTGTGAGATACCACCTTACACCTATCAGATTGGCTAATATGACAAAAAAGGAAAATAATGAATGTTGGAGAAACTGTGGGAAAATTGGAACACTAATGAATTGTTGGTGGAGCTGTGAACTGATCCAACCATCCTGGAGAGCAATCTGGAATTATGTCCAAAGGGCTATAAAGCTGTGCATACCTGTTGACCCAGCAATACCACTTTTGGGTCTTTTCCCCAAAGAGATCATAGAAAAGGGAAAAGGATCCACATGTACAAAAATATTTATAGCTGCTCTTTTGGTGGTGTCAAGGAATTGGAAATTGAGGTGTTGCCCATCAATTGGGGAATGGCTGAACAAGTTGTGGTATATGACTGTAATGGAATTCTATTGTGCTGTAAGAAACAATGAGCAGGAGAAGTTCTGAGAAATCTGGATGGACTTGCATGAACTGATGATGAGTGAGATGAAGCAGAAGAACATTGTACACTGTATCATCAACATTGTGGGTTGCTCTACTGTGATGGACTAGATTCTTCTCACCAATGCAATGGTACAGAAGAGTTTCAGGGGACCCACTATGGAAGGGGATCTCCAAATCAAGAAAAAAAAATGTGGAGTAGAGATGCTGATTGAACCATACTATCTCTTTTGCTTTTGGTGCTGTTGTTTTTCTATTTTGAGGTTTTTCCTCATTGTTCTGATTCTTCTCTTATAACATGACTAAAACAGAAATATGTTTAATGTTATTATGTATATATATATATATATATATATGGCCTATATCAGATTACCTGTTGTCTAGGGGAGGGGGTAGGGAGGGAGAAAAATCTGAAATTGGAAAGCTTGTATAAACAAATGCTGAGAACTATTTTTACATGTAACTGGAAAAAAATAAAATACTTTTATCAGAAAAAAAATGAATCCAGTACTTTATCTACTGCACCACCTAGCTGCCCCAACACAGTGTTATGGTAAGAAAAAAAAAAGAAACCCAGCTAATGAAAATAAAATGCCCCAAAGTAATATATTTTTCCCCACAATAAAGTCCCATCCAGTAAAAGACAAACTCTGGAAAGTAACTTTGTAATTTTTTTTTGTTTGTATTTAATTTACATTGGTAATTTCATCATAGGAAAATTCCAGTAAGACTTCTCCCTCAATGAGTGAAATGGCTCAAGGTTTAAGTGACTTGCACATGGTGACTGACAGTATATGTCATAGGCACACCTTGCAAATAGGTCTTTGTCACCAAAATCAGAAAGGCCAGCTTTTTATCCATTACACCATGTTGCCTCTCCATGCCACAATTAAGAATAACATATGGAAAATATTAACAGCATAGTATACTAGAGCTGAAAAAACCTTAGATATCATTCAGCCAACTGCTTCATCTTACAGATGAGGAAAATGATAAAGTACAAAGGCCAACTGCCACCTAGGTAGATGATTCCAAAATCTTTCTCTTCAGCTTTGTCACTTTCTCCTAAGCTCTATAGAGACAAAACTATTTTGAAGTACTGCAGCATCTAAAATTCAGTATGTCCAAAACCTAACATATTTCCTTCTCCCTACTCTGTATACCTCCCTCTATATTCTCTTTTCCTGATTTCACCATTTATATGCATGAACACTCTCTCTAACTAAAAAGTGAGATTCCAACATAGATCTTTCAACTCTAAATTCAATTTGCTTCCCACTAAACAATTCTGCTTTGGCTAAATCTTAAGCAAATAAAGCAAAATCTGTTGAATAATAAAAAAGAATGTTATACATGAACACAGGAGTGGAAGGAATAAGTTTTATGGATAGTTTATGGTGAAGTTCACATTTTTACATGTAGAAAAGCTTGAGCATATATTCTATTTTTAAAGTGAGTTTCACAAAAAATAAATTAATAACAACAGCAAACAAGTACTTATCGATCATAGTTGTGATTTTTGGTAGAAAGGAAATAGAGAAGATAGAGATACCTTTTTATGACAGTCAGGCAATTGGATGAGTACAATTTATTCTTTTAGGACAATTTCTCAAAGCTATCTTAGAAGAATCAACTAGTTCAAGAACTTAAGAAAATTTCAGACTTGTTTTGAGAAGCACTGGATACTCTATCTGCATCACCTCAAAAGCAATCATCCTGCAAGAGCTTTCTGCCTCTCATGGGTTTCCCTTCTTATTGCCTTCCAGAACTGCTAATCTCCATTCCTATGTAAACCTTTCAATCTGACTTCTCTGTTTCTGTGTCAATGGTGACAATCACACTTCTTATAATTTGATGATGTTCACCTTATATCTATTTTGTAAATATCTTGTACATACTTATATATGTACAGGTGGCTTCCTTCTTCTGAATATAAGTTCATTCTAGTATATTTGTCATACCTATAAAGAAGGGATGAATTTATGACCAAATGAGGGATAGTATTACAAGGTACAAAAATGGATAATTTTGATTGTATTAATTAAAAAGGTTTTAAACAAACAAAACCAATACAGCCAAAATTAGAAAGAAAGCAGAAAGCTGTGAATTTTTTTCCTGCAAGTGTTTTTCATAAATATCTTATTTCTCAAATATACAGAGAACTGAGTAAAGTTTTTGAAAAGCGAGTCATTCTCAGATAAATGGTCAAAAGATATG